>NC_089205.1:28301805-28379134 GCF_963930695.1 Labrus bergylta
TTTGCCCCCCTTTATCTTTATAGACACATCACAGCTCGAGTCAGATGACACTTCTGATACCTCTGCATCTACCAGAACCTCCATCCCTAAACAGCAAGACCTTCATCCAGAAGCAGGAAGAGGAATCAGAGGAAGCAGAGGGACATGAAGGAGGGATTCATGCTAGCAGATGCGTCACCGTCAGGAGATGGAGGAGCGACTGCAGCAACAGACAAGAAACATGTTTCTGCAGCTTCTTGATGCCAAAGTGGCTTCTCTCCAGAGACCCTCACCATCAGCAGGGTCAGTCCACTACTCCTCTTCCCATGAGGACTCTACAGACTGTAACCTTTGAGGTGAAGCTTTGAGTTGTACTGTGGATAGCATTCTGCTGGTTTCCTGCACATTGCAATTTCTCCAAAGAGTGCTTTTATATTTTTGAATCTATTTTATATTTGCTTTTTTTGTTGACTATATTTTTTAAATGTCTCTTTATTTTCCATCTATTGCACTCTGTTGGTTGTATTTTTTTAAATGACTAACATTTCACTCAGAAGATTTTGGCAAAGATCTGTTGTCTGTAGTAAGTAGTAAAACTCATTCCTTTATTTATTCATAAAATAGACATGATTAGACAGAAATGAATTCTCAGTTTTTTAACTTCTCATCATCCATGTATCTTTAGTTTATCTGATTCACTTGGAAGTTTTTAATTAGTAGTGTTTTTGCTCACACATTTTCTGCATTCTCACTGTATACAGATGATTCATTTTTATTTTTACACATTTGTGTACTTATTATTTCCTGCATCTTAATTATTATATTTGGTGATATTTTCCTTCTAAAACTAGCATGATTTTGAAAGTAGCATTCCCTCAGTGCTCCGTCTGCACCCTCCGCCTCCCCTCTGTGCTCCCTCTAAAGCCACGCCCCCTCACTTACATGAACGAGCGCCGTCCCTCCAGAAGTGGACCTCAGCTCATCTCTCGCATTGTGTAGACTACGTCGTCTCACAGTATAAACTCAGTCATCGGTGACGAGCTTTGAGTGTGGGCTAGAGCACTCAAGAGGTAGAGAACGAGCAGGGAGACAGGGAGGCGTGTGATTGGTTCATCAGATTGGTACCTTGTTTTTACAGACTCTGAATATTGTCTATTTTGTTATTTGTGTAAATTCATTTTCTTTTCTGTCTCGTCTTCACCCAGTCTGTCCATCTCCATCCCTGACCCTCTTTTTCTCCCCACCCTGTTCCCTTCATCATTAGAGAGTCTCTCTCTCTCTCTCTCTCTCTCTCTCTCTCTCTCTCTCTCTCTCTCTCTCTCTCTCTCTCTCTCTCTCTCTCTCTCTCTCTCTCTCTCTCTCTCTCTCTCTCTCTCTCCAATGTGTCAATACTGAGAGTGTTTGCGTTCTCCTGCAGACTCCTCCTGTCAGTCTGCTTGTCCAAACCCCGGGGAGAACGGACTGGATTAATAACAACCTGCTCCAGCCTGTCGTCTCCTGCAGGGTGGAGGGAGGGAGGGAGGGAGGGAGAGAGGGAGGGAGAGAGAGAGGGAGAGAGGGAGAGAGATGGAAGATGCATAAGAAGAAAAAGAATGAGGGAAGAGAGGAAGGTGGGTCGGTGAGAGAGATGTTGAGTCAGATATGACATGATGGAGAGGTGAAGAATAGAAGACAGGGAAGGTGATTTTGAAGGTGAGTGAGGGAGAGAGGAGACGAGTTAAAGGATGCAGACAGGAGGAGGAGGAGTTTTATTAAGTGAGACAGGATGGAGCGAGGCATCAGGAGGCCTGTAAAGAGCTCTCTGGTGGGAACAACCTGGTGGAGTGTTAATTAGAAAATTATTTTCTCCTCCCCGTCTTCATTAGCACCCTGCTCTGCCTCCTTTATGTCTCCCTTTCCCCCTACACATCTCCATCCTTCTGTCTTCTATTCTATTAAAAGGAAGTGTCACCTTCACTTCACTCTGTGTCACCAACCTCCCTGTTCTCAGTCCTCGTCTCTCCGAATAAACTCAGAAAATCAGAAATAAAAACGTCTCACTTTATCTGCTCGTATGTCAGATCAGATCTCATCCCTGCTGCTCGAGCAGGAGCGACCATCACTCAATTAAAAGAGGGAGATTTGCCCGGGGACCACCTGCTAAGCTCCACTAATGAATCGTTATACAACCGGCCCATGAGAGGCTCTGTTTGCTGATCGGTCTTTGATATGAAAGAAAAATATCTGTGAGATAAAGTTCACTGTGAATGCAGGGAGTTGATCCCATGTGTCGTCCAATGTGATTTGGTCTTATTTAGTTTTATATATTTGTGTATTTCAAAGTTTACATTTCCTTGTTTTAATGTCTCCTTACTCCCTGGTGTTAATTGTTTCCCTTCTGTGTTCATGATTTGGTCTGTTTTAGTTTTGTTTTTCAGAGTTTAGATTTCTTTATCTTGTTTCACCCTTCTGCATGACTTCTGTCAGAGGGAGGAGCAACACACCCGTGGAGGATCATCATCAGAGGTGGTGGAGAGCTGGCATGCAGGAGGTCTGTGAAGCTCCTCGCTGGTTAGCGTTATAAATATAGAGGCTTTTTTTTCTTGAGTTTGAGAAGAAGTCCCTGAAACTGAGAAACAGACTCAAACAAAAACTGAAGAAAAGGTCTCAGGACACTTAGAGGACTACACACTGTTTTTTTAGAGTATTAACACTTCAACAGCAGGATGTGTCCGTGTTCTGGTTGGATGGCAGTCTTACTAAATCTATCTGCCCATTACCCCTTAATGTAGAAAAACTTCCATTTGAATTTGAACCCCTCATGAACTCTCTCAGCCATTAATAAATACACAAAACCAATCCGGTTATGTAACAGGCGGTCGGCCTGATTAAAGTAACAACCTGCTCCTTACTCGCTGCCAGAAAGTTGCACACACTTTGAGGAATTATCCCTGTGATGCAAATGTAAACATACACTGACCTTCTCTTACAAGTAGTGTATTGGGAAGTCTGTTAGTGAGTTTCTATTAGAGTGTGTGTGTGTGTGTGTGTGTATCACAGGCCGCAGGTGGAACTCTCAAAATGACACATTGTCCACTTCACCGTCGCACTGATCAGCATCAAACTAGAGAAGTTTGCTGAAGTCGGTTAATCATGAGGTTTACTTTTTAAGCGTGAAAGCTCTTAATCCTCTAAATGGTGCCTGAAGGGTTTTGCAGAAAAGTGTTTTTTTAGGAGGAAAAGGTCGTAAACCTCCAACTCTGGAGGTATAATAATAATAATAATAATACTTTATTTGTATAGCACTTTTCTATACAACCAACAAAGTGCTTTACAGCAGAAAATAAAAGCAGAAAGACAATTAAACAACAGGACGAGAGGAAACAAGCAGACAACAAAATCAGACTAATAAAATAAACACAAGAACAATTACCGATGTAAATCAAGGGACTGAATCTGCAAGTCTGATCTCCTCTGGCAGGCTGTTCCAAAGTCTGGGGGCTCTAACAGCAAAGGCCCTGTCCCCTTTAGTTTTTAGCCTGGACTTTGGAACAGCCAGTAGGGCTCTGCCAGAGGATCTCAGACTGCGTATTGGTTCATAAGGGGTTAAAAGCTCAGAACTATAAGAAGGGGCCAGCCCATGTTGTGCCTTAAAAGAATCTTAAAATCAGTTCTGAAATCAACAGGGAGCCAGTGAAGGGATGCTAATATTTGCGTGATATAAGCCGGGCTGCTGCTTATGATCTTCACTCTCAACCTGAAAAGTCGGTCACATGCTCGATGTCTGAGAAGTTTAAAGTTTGCTTTCTGGTTTGAGAGGATTCAATCAGTCACTTCTCTAAAACTCAACAAGTTAGCAGGCACACTAACCTCCTTCTGAATCTCTCTGCTGCTCACATGCTCGTCCCGGTCGTTGAGTTCGGGTAGCAGCACATGAGCCACGCTGCAAATCACAATCAAACAGCTGCAGCTCTTTTTTTCATGTTTTTTTTCTCCCAGAGAGTTCTTTCATTCCTGCCTTTGATCAAAACACCGAACCTCCAACTTCTCTTTCATGTGCGGCCCCTCACTCTAATGCATGTCCATATGGATCCTGTATGTCTGTGTGTGTTCATTTCAGCCTGTGTGCCTGAAGCATGTCTCAGTAACTGAGTGTCAAAGTCAACTCTCCTTGTGGCATTATAACAGAAATATTCTTCTCATGCACTCAGTTATCACGCACACGCACAGGACCCAAGTGCAGAATAACCAAAAATACTTAATTAAACAAAAAGGCCAAAGGCAACCAAAACTTACTTACAAAAGTTCAACAAAAGACACAGGGATCATAAACAGGGAGCCACAGAGGAGCACGAGCAAAAACAGACATACCAACGAACGACATACAAACTACATCCAATGAACTGACACAGAAGGGAAGAAACACTGAGACTAAATAGAAAAGGGGTAATCAGACACAGGTGAGACTAACAACACAGGTGAAGACAATCAGGGCAACCAACACTGGAGGGAAACACACCGAAGAAGGAATGAACACAAGACAAGAAACACTGAGGACAACTACAAAATAAATACATGAAACACTGAAGACACACAGAACTCAAGAATGAACAAAACACACGAGAACATGAAGAAACACTAAACACTGAAAAACAAAACTAAAAAAGACCAAATCATGAGACCTTGTTGTTAACCCTGGACATTTTCTTCTTTTTTTTTTTTTTTTATTATTATTTTTATTGACATTTTTATGGCATCACAATACAATCAAAAGGGAAAACCCACAACCCAATCCATTTTTCATATCCACCCCCACACCCACCCAAACACACACACACTCACAACCAGAGAGGAGGTACACATATTACAAATAGTTCCTCTAAACTCTGTTCCAAGGACACAAAAGCATAAATATCATTATTATACATCATCCATGTGTTAGAGTTACATCCAAGCTGTCCGCAAGAGAAATGTCCATCAATAAAACAAGAAAAAAAGATAAATCCATACAGGTACAAACGCTGTCAGGGTAAGTCCAAATGTTGTAAGAAGGGACCCCAAGATTCTTTCCATTTATGTTTACATTTCAAATCAGTAGCTCACAATTTCTCTGGACATTTTCTTCTTAAAGAACATTGTTTCTCAGAGGTCGTGGAGTCATGCTGTTTTTGTTCTTATGTTCATATTCATTTAATAATTGTTTATGTAAATTAGCAGCACTTGACCAAGTTTACAAAGATGTGTTTCATGTGTTGGCTGCAGTTTTAGTTTACTTTCTAATGTTAAACCTAAAGTCAGGATAACGTTTCCAAAGATCCCCTGGAAACATTTTCTGCTGTTGCTTTAAATCGCTGCAAAAAGGAATTTCAAAAAAGAATGAACTGGTGTGTTTTTAAACTCTAAGAGCAGTGATGTGTTGTGTTCATGTGACTGGCTGTTTGTCAAACTGGACGTTGTTATTCTCACACGACTGTGGTGTGTGTGTTTGGAGGTGTGGATCGTTTTATTAACTGACATTATTTTGTGATTACAGACAGCGAACACAACTTGAGTGTTGTCATCATTGGTGGGATGACACATTCAGCACAGCAGTAGACTCTGGACTTTAAAAAGGCCGGTTGTTTGTTGAGATGTCAAATTTGATTGAGTGTGTTTGATGCATGCCCTCTCCTGCTGTGTCAAGGTCGTCGGTCTCTGCAGGTGCATCATGGGAGCACAACAACCGTCAGATCCATCCTGGTGTTCAGTGACAGGAAGTGGAGCTTCATGATGAGCAAACAAACAAGTCAGCAGGTCGAAGCAGCAGAAGCTGTTGTCACTGTGCAGTGCAGTGGGACGGCACAGCGCTGACCAAACACCAAAATAACTCAACCACCGTGGTTAAGACGAAACAACAGAGGAGTGTTAAAGGGACAGATTGAGGACAGAGAGCTCAGCTGACATTTTTGCTGCAGCCGGGAACAAAAAGTTTAAACAAGTCGTGGTGACACAAAGTGAATGTTGGTTCTCCTACAAGAGGCAGAAATTAAGTGCCTGCTCACTTGCTTTAAGCCATCCAGCTGGATATGAACGCCAGCATTATGTAATGAGATTAGCAAAGTGGAGATGACCTCAAAAGGAAAAATATACAAAACTAAAACTGGCAAGCCATTTATGTGTGTGTGTGTGTGTGTGTGTGTGTGTGTGTGTGTGTGTGTGTGTGTGTGTGTGTGTGTGTGTGTGTGTGTGTGTGTGTGTGTGTGTGTGTGTGTGTGTGTCCCAAGTTGCCTTCACGTGCGGAAGACTTCTTCAAGCACCTTCTCACACACAATTTCCCAGTTTGTTCTATTCTATTCTATTCTATTCTATTCTTTCTATACCTATAAGGGGAGTCTTGGATGGAGATGTGTCATCTGCCATCTTTTTCCCTCACTCCCACAAAGCCAGGGACAGAGCCTTCTCCATAGCTGCCCCCTCCCTCTGGAACTCACTCCCCACACACATTCAACACTGCACCGACCCTCCTACTTTCAAATCACTTTTCAAAACTCACCTCTTTAAACAAGCTTTTAATGTATGATTGTGATGTATTTTCTGTTTTCTGTAGTTTACCTTTATGTTGTTATCTTTATGATTTGTTTGTAATACTGTGATGTCCGTTAGTCTGTCCTTCTGTGCTATTCTTTATGTTTTAACCATTGTAAAGTGTCTTTGAGTTTTTAAAAGCGCTTATAAATGAAATGCATTATTATTATTATTATTCTTAAAAAAGCAGCATGATCCAACCTCTCACTCCAATCATTTCCATTCCCTCCATGTTAAATTAACAGTCTGAACAGATGATGTAAAGCAGAGCCACGGCTGTTTACGTTGACATTAACACATGCTTTAAAGGTGACATATCCTCTTCCTCCTCTTCAGTGTAAATAAGTCTCAGAGCTCCTCAAAACATGTGTGTGAAGTTTCTTGTTCTAAATCCACTCTGATCCTGTATTTGATCATGTCTATAAACCCCTCTATTTCAGCCCTGCTCAGAACAGGCTGTTTCTGTGTCTGTACCTTTAAATATGTAAATGAGCTGTGTCTGACCACGCCCCCTCTCTGGAAGGGCTCAGGTGTACTCGGTGCTTTCTCGCTCCATGTCCTATTGTTTACGGTGAGAAGGCAGACTCAGAGGGCAGAACGAACACCTAGCTGTGGGAGTGTCACCCACCTGGGGGAGGGGTTACTGCCCTTTGTGATGTCATGAAGGGAAAATCTCCAAACGGCCTGTTTGAACACACATTTTCTGAAAAGTGGAGCAGGCAAAAGACGGAGAAGATGGACTTTTCTCATCATTGGGGGGTTTGTAGACAGACTAGAGACACATATTAGTGTTAGAGGAACATGGTAAAATATATTTAGCATAAAATGTGACCTTTAAGATGTACCCAACAGTCTTTTAGCTGTATAGAAATGATAACTTTTGGCTCTTTTTCACATGTGACGCTGACATGGCTTGAACTGTAGAAACATTTTGGAAATGTAATTTTGTATTTAATGTAATTGGGACATGAAATATCAGTGTTGCAAAGTTTTAACGGGGCATAGAGTTGACTGTCATATTCAATGCTGTGGCTACGCTGGATTTCCCCCCCGAGGGCAGCGTATAAAGAGTGAATAAGAGGGGACTAAAACTGGACCCCTGAGGGATTATACATTACAGGCTGTGAGGACACTAAGATACACATTACTGCTGCCCATCACACGCAGTGGAGGGCACGTATACAGGTACACACAGATTTCTTTATATGAAAATATATTACAGTAAAAAGCTGATTTGTTCTTCAAAGATATAAAAGCTCATTCTAGATAACCTTCTGCTGTCCGAGCTAACAAACACTCCCTAGATTAAAAAATGAATATGTGACAATTTTAAGGGATTATATTCTTGGAGATGTCGATTTAAAACATGAGAAAATTAAATATAAATTAGAACGAGTTTTCTCTACACGGGCAGCACGACTTGCTCTGCTGTCAAATGAAGACACATAAATCCACTTCCTGTTACAACACTGACTCACGCAACCTGCTCATCATGCACACTCTGCAGAGTCGGAGCGACTTGTAGAGACACGCGAGGGGAGTACGTTGAGTAGTACATTCATGATATAATGACATTCCCTTCCAGGAAATGAACTGCTTCAAAGCGCCATGTTCACATCCTATTATCTGTGTTTGCGGAGCTCATTATCAGCTCATCAGCTCGTCCTGAATATGTAAGAGTCGCAGAATGTCATCAACACAGTGCCTCAGTGAAAGCTGTTTGCCAATCAGAACATTTCTGTTTTTATTACTCGTAAACTTAAACATGCATGAAGTTCAACACAAAGTTTGAGAGGAGGATATTTGGAGAGGTCGGGATGGAAACTGACATCAAAAACATGATGACAGGGAGGACATATATGCATTCATCAGGTTTGTAAATGAACAGTTAACATGCACCTTTTAAGTTGTGATTTGATTGACAGCTTACATTGGAAACAGTATTTGAACAATTTAGTTAAAATTCAAAAAAATGTAAATGCTAGTTTTGCAAATATGTTGGCAGAACAAAATGGACTAAAACAAGAAAACTGCCTCATTTCCCAGCGAGCCCTTATTGACTCCATGCTTCCTCTCCCTGACACTTCCTGTCAGGGGTCTTATGTGTATTCAAACACAATAATCAACATTTCATAAGTGTTGCTTCATAAACAATGCAGCACTCAGCTGTCCTACCATCTCTCTACTCTCTCCTGAACAAGTTTGTACAAGAAGAAACATGGCCGACACTGATCTAAGTGAGGTTAATGCAACAGAACATCTCAAACAAAAGCTCTTTTTTCCACCAAAGGTCACCAGAACTTTGAGTTCTGGGGAGTTCTCTTCTCGGTGATAAATTGTTCTTGTGCTCCATTGTTGTCAGCATTTCCATCACGGCCTGAAGTCCTGGGAAGATTATGCAAATCAGGCCAATGACGTAGGAGAATCTACAAAAGTAACTGCACTACACCGCCAGTCCAGTAGGTGGCAGCAAGAAGAAGTGGAAGTCCATTTAACACTACAGTTAGCCTGTTAGCATGGATGAGGTTCTGCTTGTTCTGTTTTTGAGCATGCTGAATTGCATCACAAAAAGTCCATCTCCAAACACATTTATTGGACCATATTCTGGCGGCGGCCATGTTGCAGTGACATCACCCTCAGTGTGGGAAACCTATCGTTATTGTCGTTTCTTACTGTTCTGCTGTACTGTTCATTTCAAAACTTCCCGATTGATGGGAAAGTACAAACACAATATTCGCTGAAAGTCCTGAGTCACAAAGGGCCATGCCCGTAAAAAACAACGAGTTAGATAAGCCTGTTAGCTACCTCTAATGTTAGCATTTAGCAACATTAGCTCTGAGCAGTGAAGAAGAAACAAAAATAGGATATAGAGGGAGTAAATAATTTCTCCTTTTATCATTACATCCATTGTACACCAGTGGAATTGGACAAGTTTTCTTTAGCCAACTAGCTGCAGGGCTACTGTGTTTGATCCAAACCATCTGTCACAATACAACCTTGCTGGCTAACAGACTAGCTAGCTATCTAAAGCCATATGTCACCTTGACTGTTTCCAGCTCCCTGTTAGCCTTCGTTGAGCAAACATATGTCCTGTAAATGATCCATTAACTCAATCACACATCATTCTCTTCCACTGCTTACAGATTTTCCCCATGAATAATAATCCTCATACAGCCCAGAACTGTCTCACTTACACACCTCGTTTGACTCAACCCTCTGGCTAAAATCAAACTTGACCAATTAGCTAATCTACTGTTACATATTTGGCTAACAACAGTCACTTACAGCATGTTTAAATCAAAAGGTTAAAGGTCAAATTTCTTGAATACAATTTCACACGCTGCTCACTCGTCTAGAAAACACAGCTATCCTGCTTAGTGGCAAATAATTATGTTATTGTCTACCCACAAGGCTAGCGTTTAGTAGCCATGTAATTTACATTTCTGGAGGATATCACACAACCACTTAGCCTTAGCTGCATTTTGTTTGTGGGGGCCATTAGCGGCCATGTGTTAGGGTGGATAGTAATGGTGTTGTCTCTACCCTGTAGCTTTAACAGAGCCTGGATCTGTTGAAGGTGGTTCAGGCTTTGATGGCCATGTGTGACACCAGAGCTTTACTGTCCAGCCTCCCCAAGCTGTCACCGGAGTAACTGGATGAAGCTGCCAAGTGGGAGTTTCCAATTTGGCAACTTTGCAGATGTCCTGGCTCTTGCTGCCCATCAGTCTACATGGTTGAGTTTTGGTGGCCATGTGGTAGGGTAGCTAGTATTGTCACTACCTTGCTAGCTTGCATATACTGTACAGAGCCTGGGTCTGTTGTAGGTAGAAAAACTGTTTTTTTTTGCAGTGGCAACCAAGGACCATGTGGTTGTGTATGTATCTTATGAGCAGGGCTTAGGGGAATAACTGGGACGAGGGGTCTCTTCCCTGAATGCTTATCCTTTCATTAGGGCACCTTGTGTTTATTTCAAAGAGGGATAATTTCCCCAGAAGGGGATGGAAATCATTAAGTGTCAAATACATAAAATATAGAAAAAGCTTTATCCTTGACGATCTGTTTGCCTCCACAGCTCTGTGCTTCATGGGGTTATATTTTTAAAACAGCCACATTAGCTTAATTAATTGGTTTTGCCAGGCCTAAAGATCGTCAGGAATATAGTTTAATGATGAAAGAAGTACTTTATCAGTGCTAATCAAATACTAATGGTCACATAGTTAAACTGTTGAATGTAAAAAGTGAATCTAAACATAAATATTTCACATTTCAAAACACATAATCCAGATTAAACCTGGTCATAACAAATCAGTGTAATAGGGGCTCGCTCAGAGGCGGTTCAGCACACAGACATTAACGCTGATCAGATTCATCCGGTCTGTTTTGGGGGAAGAGACTCAGAGACTGCTCAGTCACATGAACCGCTCCTCCAACCTCTGAGGTCATCGCACTGAGACGTTGGAACATCGCCGTCCTGGTCAGTGAAGCAAAAAGTCGTCAGACCGTTAGCCCATGCTCGGTCCACAGAGACGAGAGGGGAACGGACGGCCTGTTACGCTGCCGTCCAGTGAAAAAGACGAGAAAGACGTCTGAGCGGCGAGGCAGAGCGGAGGCCATCACACCGCAGGGACGAGCTCCTCGTTAGGTCAGCTCATTAGAGCACCTCATTAGGACACGTCCTGCGCCATTAATTTGGCCGGCTGGCCAGACAGAGATAAATGGAAGAAGTTAGCTTGGTTAGAGGAAGGGATGGTTTCTCTCTAAATCTATTACAAGTCTGTGTGTGTGTGTGTGTGTGTGTGTGTGTGTGTGTGTGTGTGTGTGTGTGTGTGTGTGTGTGTGTACATCCTGTCTCACAAACACTGAAGACCTCATTCTAGGCCCCATTAGGTGATCCCTGGTGGCAAACGGAAAGAAGACAGAGAAGAGGAGAGGGAGCAAGACTGATAATCAGACACATTTATCCAGTTTGACATCAACTTGATCAAACTGGAGAATTAAACACCTGATGAGAAACACAGATGATGTCAGCTATGTCCTCAAACAAAATCCTAAATCTGAATATTTCAGACTAATTTATATTTGTTAAATTTTTTGTTTTGATTTCTGGAAACAGTTTTTTTAACACTTGAAACTATCATGAACATTTTCAGAGGGAGCTGCATGTGTGAACACAAATGGCCGCATTTTTCATTCCGACTTTTCCTTCCAGCTTCAAGTCAAGGCACTGGTCTCTTATGGCCATTTTAGATCTTTAATTATTAACTCCTTTACTTCTGATTGCACATGTTTTAATTGATTTTGTTTTTTATTTTTATTACGTTTTATTATCTGTTTGTTGGTTTTTAACTGATTTTGTTTATCTATGATGTGTATATATATATATATATATATATGTGTGTATGTATACAGTATATGCATATGCTTATGTGTGTATGTGTACATATATATGTTTATGTATGTTTGTTATTTTTCATTGTTTATCCTGCTCGACGTCATCGTAAATGAGGGCTATGCTCTCAGTGATTTTCGAGTGTAAATAAAGACATCATCTGCATGAAGTCGAGGTGAGTCGATGTGCGAACACAGAGGGTAATATTTAGGCTGGGAGGCTCTGGAAAGAGCAACCTCCCAAATCATCAAGATTTCTGTTTAAGATTCAAATCAGACAACAGTTATTCTTTGGCTGAGCTGCTGTTTAATTCATCTAACTGCAGGAGCTGCCACGTTCCAGATATACGACTGTTTGGCTCTGAGCGAGTGTGAAAATAAGGAGAGGAATCAGACCAATGCACAGATGAAAAAAGGATTTTTAAAAATGTTCCTCGGAGGTACAAGAACCATAGACGTTCACAACATGTGACCTCTCTATTGCTCAGACTGTAGGTTCTGCATCGCCAAACTAGTGCATTTATCAGAGAGAGAAACAGGCTGACATTTCTCTCTGACACCGGGGTGACAAGTGTCGTAAATCAGATGAAGTGATCCTGCAGTTCCACTCTTTAACATGCTGTACCCAAGTGGAAATGTCACCAGGATAATGAGCATTTTACAGAAAGTAGTCTCTGTCTCTCACCTTCTCTGAGGGGAGATGTTCTCAGAGGATCCCCAATAGGTGAGGTGGGAAACAACGTGGAGACAGAGAGACTTTCCTCCACTGATGGCTGGTAAGGTTTAAATGTTTTAAGACATTTACAGACTCCTATTTGTGCCACTTTCAAGTGTTTAGTGTGACATCCAGAAGTGAAGCTGTTTGTCTTCAGGTCACAGAGGGAACGGTGCAACATGGCCCATTGTCTGGGAGGATGTTATCATTATTTATAACAGACCTTGGTTGCCTAGGAGACGGGGCCTGTTCAGAACTATAAGGACAACATGTGGAGTATCTGGTCACCCTGAGAGTGAGCATGCTTTGGAGGCTTTTCAAAGATATAACAAGCATCCGTTTTTGACAGATAGCATTAGCATTAGCCCCCTCAATCAGATGAAAGTATTTAAAATAGGACTTCTACTTCCTGCCCACTATTCTTTATCATGCTGCACCGTAAAGAAAATAACGTTATTGGTGTTAAAAGCCAAAACAAAGCATGCATACTGTCTATCCAATCGACACATGAATATGACATCATGGCGAGACTGCCAGTTTGTCTTTCTCCTCAGATGAGATCGTTGTTCTTCAGTATTTTACACCATCGTTATCTAAAGATGTGAAAGGTGTAGAAGCAGAGTGTAACCCCCGAATGAACTTGTAAAGAAGACGACGAAGGAGCAAAGAGAAATAAGATAAAAAGGGTATAAAAAGAGGAGACAGGTGGAAGGGATTTCTTCAGGGATTATTATGTGTGTATATATTTTTAAATTCAGCATCAATCATGTGGGTTGCCTCTCTCTTTAACTTTTTGTCAGCTCGGTGAAAACTAACATCAGCGCTCATTCTTTCTGCAGAGAAAGCAAATGGGTGTCATTTATACTTGAAAAGCTGTCACCTCCAAAGTGTGTTTATACACGACTATAAAGTGCTTCTTCAAAAGGCTGCCTGGGTTATAGTCACTGATCATGTCTTTACTTTACCTTCTGTGTCACACATCCTTAAACTCAGGGACGCTTAGCTAAGGTTCCAGAAAGATGGGTTTTGTTTAAGTTCTGAAGTCGGCCTCTTGGGAGCTTCACGGCAGAATTAACTTTCTTTGTTTTCCACCAAATGATCATCAGCCCCAAACATGCTGTCTGTCCTTTATGGGAAAATACTTCTGGAAGTCCATTTCTGCCAATTAAAAAAATAAAAATGAAAACTTGGCTTTGTTGAGATTTTTTTTCTGACCATAAAAATGGTCTAAATTATGAGATAAAAAGTTGACATTAAGAGATAATAAAGTCATAATAATGATATAGAACCCTAACCTTTTTGACCAAGACTTCAAACAAATAGTCCGACCTGCACAGCGGGGGTTATCTGAGGTGACAGGAAGTAGATTCCCAAAGTCAAAATGCAGGTAAATGTTGTGCATTTTAAGTGCTCCTATGAATATTCTTGTGGCAAAAAAATGCAGGATTCCCCCTAAAGCAAAAGTGTGTTATTACAAAAGTGCACTCTGAGATTAATTTCTGTTAAATTTAGAAACAACCTTGCACCTTTAATGTTTGCACTGACTGTTATTTAATGTCTGTTTTTTGATAATTTTGCACTATCTTTCCTTTTAAACATTGCTGTTCATATATGAACAACACAACTTCAGAAAGTCAACACTTTATATATATAAATATATATATATATATATATATATATATATATATATATATATATATATATATATATATATATTTTTTTTTTTTTTTTTTCAGGTCTAATTACAGATTTTCTTTTTAGGTTTATAGGTTCTTGTTTAAATTACACATATATTTTTATTCCTGCACGGTTTATGTACATTTCTTGTACAAGTCTTTTTTTTTTTAATAGCACAGTTTAAGTTTGTTTCATCTAGAGGTATTCTTTAAATCTTTTTTTCAGGTTAATATATATGTATGTGAGGGGGGCGTCGGTTTTATGGTTAATTTGTAACAAATGTTTCATGTCATGTCTTTGTAACCTGCTACTGGATGCTTTGAATTTCCCTCGGGATCAATAAAGTATCTATCTATCTATCTCTCTATCTATCTATCTTGAACCGGAGTGTGATCTGGCCATCTTGGCCAACATGAACTTTTTCCAATATGACACGAGGCACTCAGCCAGCAGAGGGGGGATTTAAGACAACTGGGTGTTACATGGGGAGAATCTGGGGAGGCAGGAGATGAGGGCGAGATGCGGTGCTTTCTGGATGAGTTGTTGTGACTGAGGCGAGTATTTTGGGACTTGAGTTGAGGGAGTCGCCGCAGCACAGACGAGAGTTGGACTGATTCCCCCGTGGAAACTGTCTTTTCAGATGTTTTTTCGGCTCTATAAACTCTGCAGTGGCTCAGGCAGCAGAGTGAGTGTGAGGAGCTGCTGCTGTATAATGCAAACTCCCATAAAACAGGTCATGGAGTGTCTCATCCAAACTCAGGCGCCCTGTTGTGAGGGTTCATCACCCGCCTCCTGCATAATGCATCCAGCCACTCTGCCCCCCCCCCCCGAAAGACAACAACACACACAAAGAGACATCGGCAGGCCCGCAGAGAGACGGAGGCTCATTCTGTCTGCTCTCTCATGTCATGAATACCACTTAGAGGAGGGGCTACATCTCTGCTTTGATGATAATGAATTTTTGTGTATGACCCCCAGACCCTCTCTTTGGTTAACAAGCCAATTATGTGAAAAGGAAAAGCTCAAACTGTGATTTGTACGCTCTGTAAACTCTCTCTCTCTCTCTCTCTCTCTCTCTCTCTCCCTCTCTCTCTCTCTCTCTCTCTCTCTCTCTCTCTCTTTTCACTGCGTGCCACTCAGACTTTTTCTGTCACTTTCTGTTTCTCACTTTTTTTTTTTCCTCTCCAGGAGCCAGATGCATCAGAAAAAAAAGTCTATAGTTTCACAGCTGAAAGTGTGTGAGGAAGTTCAGTATAAAGACAGTTCAAGCAGAGGTGCAGTGCAAGAATTATTGTTTAATGTGAATCAGCTGAGAAAGGCTGCTTACTTCAGTTAGTTCTGGAAGCTGCGATTCATCACCGCCAGCAGCCAGATGTTTAAACGATAAATTAACCTGAATTAAGAGAACTGGATTTGTGCCCCCCTTGCACATGCTGGATTAAAGAAATCAGACGTGTTGCGATGATAACCTAAGGCCTGTAAAATAAAGCATGATAGGTGTTTACCAGGGGAACTTCAGGGTTAACTCACTTGTTTAAAAACTCATTTCATTAGAAAGTACATTAGTAGACTTGTCCGAAATGTACTGGATAATAAGATGTGTTATTTTCTAATATAGCAGTCCATGAAAGATTACATACTTAGACGGACGGACGGATGGGGGGGGTGGTAGTGTGTTTAAAACTGAATACAATATGGACTTATGTATTTTTACATTCTATGGCTTTAGATCAGAACCAGCCCTGATGTCCCGACATGTTTGTGTGTGTGTGTGTTGTCTGGGAGAGCAGTCCTTGAGCACACATTAGTCAGTCAGTTTGTTTCTCTTTCAGTAAATGGAGATAAAATACTTCAGCGGCGAAATGATGACGATCAATTTCACAGTTATCGACTTTACAACGAGCCGCCTCGAGGCAACAATGTGCTCGCAGCAAATATGCAGTCAATAGAAACAGAATAGAAATCTTTTAGGTACATAATCATCCTCTCAGGTGGGAGGAAAGTGCGTGTGTGTGTGTGTGTGTGTGTGTGTGTGTGTTTGTGTGTGTGTTTGTGTGTGTAAGGGCAGCTAAAAGTGACCCACTTTCTTTCTTTTTTTTTCCCAGCATGCATTAGCAAGTGTCTGTGCTTCAATCCACTGACTTTAAATAAGCCATTCTGAAGGGGTCTCTAGGCTCCACCACACTCCTTATTCTTTATGTTCTCTGAGAGTTATTGTTCTCTGAAGTCATCCATCATCTCTGTTCTGGCTGTGAGACTTTTATAATCTGTGTGAATGTGTCAGGAAAAAAAAGAAGTTGATAAAAGGCTTGTTTGTGCAAAAAAAATGCATTCACAAGCCGAGCTGAATGACTGAGACGCTGTTCTGTTACACCGAGAGAAGAGAATGCAGAAAGCAGCACATCAAATCAGAGAGAGTGCGACACAGAAGATCTGTTTTTGATGGGAAAATACCGAGGTGTCTAATTGAATATCCTCTAAAATACAGAGGATTGTTCATTACACAAAGTTATCAGCAGCACACAAACGACATGAGTCAGCAGCCTCAGGCGAGCGCTGTCGTTCAGTTTCATTTAGCATTATGAAAAGTTGTTAAAGAAGGTGTCAAATGATGGAGAAAAGTATCTCTTCCCCCCTGCACTGTTTACTTTTTTTATGCTGCACACTCACAGGGTTCTTTCTGAGGAGAAAAGTGAAAACAATGAGGAGTGAACGGAGGCTGGAAGAAGATAAAGAAACACACATGGAGTTATTAAAAACACGTCTGTCAGAGAGCTTCAGCAGGAGAATCCAAGAGGCGGATTCATTTCTCTTTAAATTCAAAGATAACACAGTTTTTTCATCCCTCAGAAAGACGCCGCTTCATCAGAGATTTGAGACAAGAGAAGTCATCGCTGTACAAACAAACAGACGAGGTAGAGAAGAGAAGTTTGCTGCTTTTATCTAAAAGAAGCGTGAGACAAAGGTTGAGAGGAAGGAAGGGTAGGGGAAGTATGAGAGGGTGAGGGGGGGATGAATTTTAAAAAGCACTTTATTAAAGCGGGTTGTACTTGAGCAGGCACATTAAGACAGAATGCATATATAAGACAGACAAAAAGGCACTCTGCATGAAACATTCACAAGACAACAAAAAAGTAGAACCGGCTTAAAAGCAAGCGATGAAGTGCCATCATCATTTGAGATTCTGTGTGTGTGTGTGTGTGTGTGTGTGTGTGTGTGTGTGTGTGTGTGTGTGTGTGTGTGTGTGTGTGTGTGTGTGTGTGTGTGATTGTGAACAAAATAAAAGTTTTAAAGAAAAAGTTCCCCATCTTCAGAAAGAAGATTAAAAACTTTCAACAGAAATGTTCCGGCCTTTGTGTTGCAAAAAATTCTGCCTACTCTCATCACAATGCTTCACATGTTGGTGAATCTGATTTTAGTGATTTTGACATACACAACATCACTGGGCCGTATGTATAAGGACACACAGATAGGACAAGCAAACATTATCTATATAATGTCTAGTGAAGACAAACCACACAGCCAGCTGACCGAGCCCAGGTTTCAGTGAGAGCTCAGGTCTGTGGAATCAATACTACATTACTTACTAGATACTACAAACCTTGCACGCTCATGCACACTCACTCATTAATCCCTTTTTGCACAATTATTTGCACATACTAGGGGTGCAGAAATGCTCAATTTTGCTAAATGTCTCCCTGTAAGGTTGTTCCGTTTTGTAGTTATTCAAAGAATAATCATCTAAAATTCCAAAATATAGGAAAACATCTAGTTCTGCTGCTCTGTCCTGGATGGTCAAACGTCTTTGGTTTGGCGGGGGGTAAAGCGGTTATCACAAAGTGAAAGTCCTTATTTTTCTGTGGACTTAAAAGACAATTTGAACTGAACTTTAAATCATATTGCATATTTTGTGTGTTTGGGACTTTTTGTTCATTGTGAATTCATAAAGGGGTAAATTAAAGGGATATTTTTAGCAGCGTACGGATCAATAACGGACGCATTTCAGCACAGAGCCTTTATCAGCGCTTTGTTTGTCATCTTTTGTCTTTTTGCGCTCGTGCACCTGAAGTTTTATTTCTGTTTGAGTGTGCTCCTTTTTCTCTGTTTTGAATTTGTCCCATCATAGAACCCACAATGCAACAAGAAACATTCACAAAAATGTGGACTACAAAACGATTATTATTAATAGTTATTACATTTTATTTGTAACCGATTATTATTTAATGAACGAGTACTCGTTTGCACCTCTAATTCATACCAAGATGGAGGACAACAGCAGAGCTTTTATAGAAGCAGGACATGATGGTAGTTAACTGTGTCAGCCTGAAGGACAGAAATATAACACAAAGTCCTGTGTGAGCAGCTGTGAAGGCTCTGCTTCTCTCATCAGCAGGTGTGAAAGTCCACCAGGTGAGCCACACGTCCAATTAGGTCAGTGCAGGGAAGGTGAAGGAACACCAGCTGATGCCTGTTGGGTTCTATAAGAGTATAAGACATGTCATGGTTCTTTTCTTTTTTTAACTTTTATTCACCACAACGTGCATACACACACTCACACAATAAAAAAAAAGAGATACAAACAAGAGGGGGACTGTGGTACGATACAGTTTTGCAAGCAGATTTAGACAAAAGCAAACAAACAAACAAACAAAACAAAAGGAAAAGGGTCAGTAAATAAAAATGAATGAATTAGAAAGAGGGACAAAAATAAGTAAATGAGCAAACAGGACAAAGAAAAACATGGAGGACAGTATAGTAACAAAATGATGTAAAATAAAACTGGTGGGATAGGTTGTACACATGGTGACGATTTTTGGTGTTATTTGTTTGTTTTTTGTTTTTGTTTTTCACTTTGTACAGGTGCTAACATGACGATTGCCAAATACATGGTTCAGGGTTCTGATACTGTAGCTGAACAGACTCCTCAACTCTACCTGTATATGCAGGTTTTTTATTGTCTTTAAATCAGTGTATATATATATATACTGAACAGAACACTCACATCACCTGGCTCATAGCAGCAGTTTCATCACACTGCAGTCTCTAATAAGGCTTACACATTCACAGAACTCTCCTGGAAAACTCAGAATGAGTTATTTCCTGGAGGAGCTGTATGTGTGAATGCAAACAGCCACATTCTTCACTCTGACTTCACTCTGAGTTTCTCCTGCCAGACCCCTCCAGTCTAACAGGGACAGTCTCCAGCTGTGAGGAGCATCATGTGAACAGCCAGGAGACGAGAATCTCCTGAAATGATCTCGATATTTTCAGGAGTGCATTTGTAAAAAAACAACTTAATACTGCAATAATCTCAATGAACCTTCTTAAGAGGAATCAGCGGCTAACACTGCGTTGCTTTCTTTAATGTTTCCCCGGTGCAGAGAAAAGCTCCCATGACGACGCCCATTAACTGACCCAACACCAGCAGCATCAATCAGCCTCATTATCCTGACCGCTGTGCGCCTCCTGAAGGACAAATAACATCTAACTGCTGGTGGAGGAAACTCAGCCTCTGAAGCCGTTTAATACTCATCTGTTCCAACACTAACACTCCCAGCACTGACTTCAGGGCCCAAAAGATGCAAGACTAAAAATACTCACACCGAGGGAACACCCTCACAGAAAGCAGAAAAAGGAGACGGCCTGAATCAAACAGTGTCTTTACATGCTTTACTCAGCTGATGTTTGAACGGCTCTATTCAAACGGTTTGAACATGATTTAAGGTTTGAGATGATCAGTCGTCCACAGTTTGCTTCATCGTGTGTCTTCCTGAACCCGTCATTATTCTGCACTTAGGTAAAAAGAGGGTTTTTGTCTTTCTTTCACTAATCACTGTTATTTTTGGGCAGTGCTGAGGCCCGGAGTCAGTAACTATATGCTCTTGAGAAATAGTGCCAGGATTGATTTTGTTTTGCTGAAACATTTTGTTTTCCTCAAGGCAAAGTGGACCAATACCCACAAAGAAGAAAACGACCCCTTAAATATGAAAATACATCTTATAGAAGACATACGGCCTGAAGAAATAAAGGACCATATTTTCCAAAACTTGTCTGTGTAGGACGCTAGCTCAGCTTCTAGTCTCAGCTTGTAATAAACTGTCACACGATATGTTTGTGTGTAAAAATATGTCCTGCTGTTGTTGCTGTTGCTCTGTGTCTTCAGGGTGAAACCTGTAAAAACTGTTTCTCCAGCATCATGTTCTGATGTGGTTTGTGGCTCTGAAGACTTACAGTCTACTTCTCACCTCTCTCGCTCGTACTGCAAACTATAGCTCTGGAAGAAACGTAGAAAAATGCAAACTGCAGTGAGTGCAGGCAGGCGTCATGGATGAGGATGTATTTTACACACGCTG
Organism: Labrus bergylta; assembly: GCF_963930695.1. Lineage (NCBI taxonomy): Eukaryota > Metazoa > Chordata > Actinopteri > Labriformes > Labridae > Labrus > Labrus bergylta. Next base: position 28,322,461 of record NC_089205.1, read on the forward strand.
CTTGCCCTTTATACATCCTGGTGTAGGCATCGGCAATAATACCCTCAAAAACAAATAAATAAAATAAAATAACAGAATAACTGTAACCTCCACCATAACTCATTATTTATTAAAACTGCAATATAATAATAATGAATAATGATAACAAAGTGCAATATTGAAACAAACAGTGCAATAATCTTGATAATGTGTGTATATATTCCATCTGACTCTTATTGATATCTTACTGACATTCCTATTCTATTTGATTAATATTTTTATTACTATATTTCTACTGCTATATTGTAGATTTTGGAACAACTGTAAAGATCGAATTTCCCTCTGAGATTAATAAAGTATTTCTGATTCTGAAAAAGGCGTTCACCTGTTCAGTCTCAATAATGTAGCCGAGAAGAATCACTGGATTTAATTACAACATTAAAAAATGTAACATATTTATTTAGGTCACTGTGGATAACACTTGCTCGACATACTGAGGTCTGCTTGTTGCACATATTGATGATTGAAGCGGTCTTATTTCTGCTGAGTCAGCTTGTCATACTTTTTTTTTTTACATATAGCACCTAAAGTGGCCAGTAGGTTGCAGTATTATCTTGATTTTACATTAGGTGTCACAGGCATGCACTAGAGAAACAATGTAAGGCCATAGTCAAAACTATTTCACTTCTTCAGTTTTCTTCTTATTTTCAGGATATTTATTTGTTTTGCTGAGATTCAAAGTATCCACCTGTTTAGTTCTTTCTAAGTTGATGAGGCTTCAGAAACCAGTGCATCACTTAAAATACTCTGCAAACGTCCCAACAGCCAAATTAACCAATCAGCAACGAGCAACACGGTCTCAGGAAAAGGGAGAGGATGCAGGAGAAGGCTTTAGGGGGCAGAGGGAGAGATGAGTGAGAGAGGGAAACCAAAAGATGAATGCAAAGATGTCATGGGTGAGGTTAGAGGGAGGGGGAGGGGGAGGGGGAGGGGGGAGAGGTAAGGAGAGGGAGAGGGGGGAACATATTAGATCATATTTTTTAGCCGAGGAAGTTAGAGCATTCCTTTTTTCTTGAACATTTGGATATCCCATCATAATAATGATTATGTATGAGATCCTCACAGGTATCTTCAATCCAGGTCAGGTAGTAATGTGTGCTGTGGGAAGAGCAGCATCTCTGTAAACTCCTGCCTGCAGTACCCTCATTTTACACGCTAGTTACATATTTCTCCTCTAATAGTTCTCACCATCATTTCAGAATCCTTTCATCTTTATTGATATTAACAAATCAGCAAACCGCAACAGCATCGGGGAAATTCAGTAAATCATCTCTGAAGGAAATAATAATGAGTCTCTCAGGATGCATTATAGTTGGAAGACATTTTTTTTTATTTGCACACCTTTTTATTCAAATATTGGTATTTCATACGACCACTTTAAAGTCCACTTCACTTTGCTGTTTCAAAGAAAGTCTGATTTTCTCTGGTCTTTAATAAAACAGGAACATCATCGTGTGTTGGATTCAAAAATATGAAGCTCAAAATATAATCTAACCAGCCTAAAATCATTTCATCCAGAAAAGTCATATTTTACATTAAAGAGCAAATCTATAAACATGCAGGTTTTTCCAGAACACATTCACAAAGTCCTGAGAGTATGCAGGTGTGTGTGTGTGTGTGTGTGTGTGTGTGTGTGTGTGTGTGTGTGTGTGTGTGTGTGTGTGTGTGTTTACAACGACTGAACTCCCATTTAAAAAAAAAGAACAGATATGTTTCATGTCAGCACGGTGTTAATCGCCCGCTCAGCAGCAGTTATTTGACTCCTTCGTCTGTTTGTCTCCTCCCAGCCACAGGGGGGCGCTGTTGATCTTGGCGCTCTGGGATCTGGCCTCTTTGGCGTCCCCCTGCATCCCCCCTCCCTCGCTGGCCACACGTTTGTGTATCTCAGAAGCCATGGTGAGGAAAGCCTTCTCCACGTTGTCGGCGCTCTTAGCACTCGTCTCCAGGAAGGGGATCTTCAGGGACGAGGCCAGGTCCTGGAGGGGGACACACCCAGAGGTGGACATGCTAATTAGCATGCTAACTTGTAGCATACTGGCTGCTTATTTACTGTTATTAGACCTTAAGATACATGACCATAGTCTATAGCTCATATGTCATTAATGAAGAGTTTTCCCCTCAGTAACTTCCTAATTACTGCTTATTGATGATAAGTTAAAGGCTTTATATGTGATTTTTGATCCAGCAGATGTCGCCCTTGAGCACCAGCATGAAACCAAAACAACTCGCGCTGCATTGTTGTGTTAGCATGCTAATGCTAGCGATCTTTATGATGCTGGTATCTTCACACTGCATGTAAATTGACCTGAAATGAGCGTGATCTAGAAACACAGTTAAGCAGTGAGTACAGTATGTTATTCTTCTTTTCTCTAGTCCCTCAATTAAACAACTTTTATACACGAGGGGAGGAGTCAGCCGGCCGTCCCGGCGATGTAAACAAAGTGAAGATAGGACTCTGAAAACTCTGAAAACATCACAGACAGTGGGACTCGGGTGTTACACCCATTGTAGACAGTCATGACTCACAGAGTTATTTTCAGAGGAGATACTTGATTTCTACATTTAAGTGTGAAAAATCACAGATAAAGACTTTAATGAGCGTGGTGAGGAATTGTTCTGTAGTATTTGGAGGTGAAAACAGGATAGGTACAGTTATGATTTCAGGCATAGGAAGAACAACAGGATGTTATTTTAATCGTTATCTTTAATGCACCATTAGGCCGATTTATGGCAAGTAGTTTTAAGTTCAACTACCCGTGTGTAGAAAAATAATAGTATCTGATTTAAAGGGGTCATATTATGCCTTTTTATGGGTTCATATATTTATGTGACTGCTAGAGTACGTTCAAATGTCTTCTGTACATTTTTTTTATAAATTTACATTAGTACTGTACGTTGTATATTGCAACCACTCACCTTTTTCTGCATTGTAAATCGTGCCCTTGATGTGATTAAAAATTCAATGAACAATTGTAAGTATCAATGACATCATAGACTGACTTACTTTGAATACAGAAGCCCAGGTGATAATCACATGTTTCTTGGATCAATATCTCGTGCAATAATGTTTCCTCCTCTGTCATTATTTCCCTCTTATTGAACATTATTTCATTTGAATCAGTATCTTCTTCTTTCATCAGGAGAATGAATCCGCTGCCTGTTCCTTTTACCAAAAACATCCAGGACTGTTTAAACACACTTACACTTCAAAACATCCACAACATCTTCAGAGGAGAACATCACGGAGAACTGCAGAAGAGTATGTTCATTATAAATAATGATTTACATCTTCAATCAAATTCATTCTAATCAAACAGTTTCACTGTTTCAGAAGAATAAAAGTAAAGAAGTGAGAAAATCATTTGTTGAAAGTTCTTTATTCTCAGCTAAGGTTAAAAAAACATTTAAATGTGTAGAACTATACGTAACATATTAACGTCCAGCTATATTGTCTCATACAGGGTGTGCAGACACTTGGCAGGGGTTGGAGTGGTGATCCTGTCGTGTGTCGTCCTGAGGATTCGTCCTGAGTTTCCTGACCCGACTGGACAGTATGTTGGCTTCGGCCCGCCCCTTGACTACACCTGGACACGTGTCGAGCCACCCCTCCTTCTTTTGAGAGACAGGAATTTTCTGCAGCTCCTCCATGAATGGTTCTGGTTCCTGAAACATCTCCTCCAACACCAGTGCCATCAAGTCCCCAACATATCCTGGAAAAAAGTAATTCAAGAACAAAAATCTATTTCATAATGTTTGGTTATTGCTCATTTTTCACACTCATCTGTTATTTGGAAACTTTTACAAAGACTTTGAAGGTATATTTAAATAGGTATTTATAAAAGGTATTTCAAAATTGTTTGTGATTTTGGCTTTAAAAAAAAAAAAATACTACTACATAAAACTACTGTATGTTGTGTCTTGTTTTTTGGGGGATTTAAGAAATGCCACCTTATCGACCGGCTGTCCTGTAAAGGTTTTATCTTCATCACGTTCAGCATTTCAGTATCAGAATCAGAATCTGGGTTTATTGCAAAGTACATTTACACATAGAAGGAATTTGACTTGGTGTATTGGTGCTAAACAATTAACAAGGAAATAAAGCAGAACTAGAAACAACTTAAATAATACAGTATAAGAAGATATTACATATTAAGTTTATTGTATTTGCATTTAATTTGTAATTCATTTTGTGTGTGCGCCCTCCATAGGCAGAGTGGCGCATCTATAAGTGGGAGTGCAGAGCGCACCTTGGAGGAAGACGGGTCACGGCGCATACCGTCATTGACCGCAGGCTCAGCAGTCGAGTTTAATTATCGGAATTACATTTAGGTCATTGGAGACACTACACATACTTTTTGGTTTACTTTGATTTGCAATAAAACTATCAGCAACTTTAAGAATCAACTCTCACTGGATTTATTTTCGGATCAAGTCTGCGCGTTTGATGGACTGTTTCCGTTTCTTCCAAAGTGTTAAAAACAAGAAAATATTGGAGAGGTTACAGGACAAACCTGATTTTTGAGTTTTTGCTACTTCAGCGCTCAAAAGACTTCATCACCACAGAGGTCGGGGCGACAGGTCTTTGCGTTGTAATGCATCACAGAAAGCAACAAGCTACAATATAAAAAGCTAAAATCCACAATTAAACAATGAAATCAAATTTTTCTGATATTTTAGCTCAGATTTCAGCAGTTGGACAATTTTTTAGGTGTGTGTGCGTACCTTTGCTTGTCCCTTAGTGTACCCCAGACCCACTGTGTGTGGACTGATGACCCCGTTTGGAGGTAGGTATGTCTGTGTGGCCTCTGAGACTTGTGGGGAGTCTGTCTGCCACCCAACCTCATCATGGAACCTTGGTACACTCGTTGGGATACTGGAGCTTGTTGTCTGTGTAATCTGCTGTGATGTACTCTGAAAAAAAGAGACAGAAAAAAAGCAAATTTAGCTTTAAAATCTAACATGATTCAGAAATGCACACATCTTTACGTTTCTCGTGTTATTGTATTTATAAATATATTATTTATGGGTTAACCTGCTCTTCTGCAGTCTGTGCTATGATTAAACAACACCACCTGAGCACTGGTCGAGCTCTTTAAATAAATTATCAATACTTGGCTTACTACATCGATAAAAAATCACCACGTAACAAAGTAGTTTTACGCAGGTGGATAAGAGCCGGTAAGTTAGCAGAGTTTTACAAAGCTCAGAGGCTGTAACAGATGCCCCTAACCATGGGTATATAGGATTTATGACAAGTCCGACCTGCCTGATAGTGAGGCTGGTGTGGTGGCTCTCCTTCATGTTGATATACTCCTGAACGACCTGTTCTTCATGTTCAATGTCTCACCTACAAACAGAAAAAAAAATGTACACTTTAAGTTTTAAACGATAAGATGCTCAGTATAATTACTCAATGAGGCATTAGTCAAAATGAAATTAAAATGTAACTTATTCTGATCATTTGTATTTTCTCAGCAAGGTAATAAGGTAAGAGGGTGTAAAACTCAAAAATTATGAAAAGGGAAACTACAGCAACATACAGAAACACTTTTTGTGCAGCCTTAAAATGCCATAAATCTATGTGCACCTCATTTTCATAGCAACAGTTTTGAATTGCACTCTGTCAGTTTGAGATTGCCTCTTGGAAAAAGAAAAAGGAAATCTAGGAAAGTGTAATGCAGTTGGTCTTCATGGAGATTTGAGGCATTGTTTGACTTTTTGATTGCTTCTATTGTAAAATGGATGTGAATACCTGAGAGACTGTGGTGTGTTGTTCGTCATCTTGAAGGCCACATGATGACACCATTTCTTTAGCAGAGATACTGCTGGTTTGTTTGGGTCGGTGTAGCAGGCTTCTCGGATGTTTGATGCAGTCACTCTTCCTGCCTTCAGGTCAAACCACGAGGCACATTTTGATTGGAGCCTTTTCTCCCTTTCTATGGTAGAGCACTGGAATCGGATGAGATTAAACAACATGTTTTCTATGTAAATGTTTTAAATAGTGATGAGAACTGTCGAGAACTGTTCTGTTCTGCACTAGACCTATCTTCCTAACTTGTGTCTGGGACATTATTGACATGCATGGCGTAACATTTTCTGACCGATGTATATAAGATGTACCTGTTCTTCTGATACACTCAACCCTCTAAAGACCCCTTCACTCATTGCCTGCAGTTCCTCCTGTGAGAGTGGCCTGTTGTGGGGCTTGTAAATCTTGGTTAGGGATGTAGGAATATTCAGTTGTGCTGCCTGAGGTATGAACATCTGTGCATGGCCAGGTACAACAGACATAATAGAGCTTTTGATTGGTTTCTGTTCAGTCTCTGTTGGTAACATATTGTAGAATGATGTGCATTCATCTGGGGGGAGGTCAACACACCTATCATTACATCTCTTTCTCTGAGCCTTTGTGAAAGATATCTGGCTCCCTTCTGCATACCATACTCTTCTTATGGCTGCCAAACTAGGCTCGTTCCATACACAAGCCTCATCGGTGCATGCAGTGCCATTCAGTTTGTTCACAGCTGCCAACAAAGAGTCGAGTAAAGCACCTATGTGTGAACAGACCAGACTGTCAGCGGTGGTTCATTTAGGCTGTAGGAATGGTTTACCTGACATTAGAAAACGTTTTTGATTAATGTATTTCATTTATTGAAATACTGTCATTCATTTGACTGTCATTCATGCCCGAAAACACTGCCTAAAAGTGACAACTGACACCGATCCTGACCCTACCGTTAGCTAACGATAACTAGTTAAAAAAAAGTTTTGCGGATGCAGTAAAAGGATTGCAAGTGCCCAAAACTCTGAGTTTATCTTCATATCTCTGTTTTTCTGCGGTTGTCAGGTGATCTAAATGAGCGTCGTCCTGTAAATATGGAAAATTTACGAGCCTGTGCTGGAGATCCACATAGTTTCCTATGGGAGCCGCCATTACTCCGCTCCTGTTGCCCTCCAGGCCTCCGCGCGGGTCACGTGACTGAAAGCTACGAAAAGCGTGCGTGGGTGGGCGTGTGTGTGTGAGAGAAGCCTTCGTCTATGTGTGAGGTAACAGTGTGTGTGTGTGTGTGTGTGTGTGTGTGTGTGTGTGTGTGTGTGTGTGTGTGTGTGTGTGTGTGTGTGTGTGTGTGTGAGAGAAGCCTTCGTCTATGTGTGAGGTAACAGTGTGTGTGTGTGTGTGTGTGTGTGTGTGTGTGTGTGTGTGTGTGTGTGTGTGTGTGTGTGTGTGTGTGTGAGAGAAGCCTTCGTCTATGTGTGAGGTAACAGAGTGTGTGTGTGTGTGTGTGTGTGTGTGTGTGTGTGTGTGTGTGTGTGTGTGAGAGCATTTCACTTGAAAACGGAAGGCGTTTTGGTGGAACCGGAAGGCAGCGAAATCAACTTTTTTCTCTTTTTTAGACTATGGCTACAATATGGCATATTTACATGTGTATGTTCATTAATGTGAACTGTCTCTATTTATTTTTTAAATAATCAAATAAAAAAAAAAGCGAGAAAACTAAGCAACATTATTCAGCTTTTCTGAATAAATAAATAATAATAAAATAAACCATTTCAATAATAATGGGTCAAAACTGTGGGCAAAGTAAGACAAAACAAGGCTTGTCACAGTATCATAATTTCAAACGTTGGTATGATACTAGTAAAACTCAAACAATATCAATACCCATTTAATACTATCACTTGAGCAGTAAGTAAGTAAACTCCTGCACACTGTCTTGGAACTGAAAAATCTGACTGAAGTGCTGACGTTTTGATCCTTTTAATCAACATAGATTGTATTATTTCAAAACATGTGGAATCAACAAGTATTAAAGTATTGAAAATCTTAAACAAAACAGACTTTATATGTCCACATCAAAAAAAGAATTTGTCTGGGTGTCCCAGTGTCCCAGTTCCAGTTTAGAACAATGTTTTTTGTACCTTGAGACAGCAAAAAAGATTTTGTAACAATGCGGTCGGGCCATCTGCACAGCCCCAACAGCGCCGACCACAAGAAGCATGAATCAGCCTATATTTCTGTGTCCATAGGCAAACAGTGAGAGCAACAACACCACCAGTCTGCCCCAGCTCGAACCGGTCCGGGCTCCTCGTCCTCACCGCTGCCAACAGACAGGTCTGCTGCTGCAGCCAAGACAGAAGACCTGACTGTGGGCGGCAGCCGCCTCGTCATTTATGAAAACTCAACCAATTATCCATAGTTAGGCGTGTAGCTGACCTGATTGACAGGTAGGCGTGATGCAACGATTTGTCAAGAGGCTTAAAACCCGCCTCAGCTCCAGCACTCAGTCTGTCGTTAGGTTGACTGAAAGTTAGGGTGAGACAGGATTTCCAACATGGCGGCTGCTGATGAGCCCCCAGAGCCCCCTGCAGGAACAGACGGGTGACGTCACTCAGGCTTCGTCCAGTAATATTTACAGTCTATGGTGTATATGCTTAATGCTATGCAGGTTGTTAAACAATCCAAATCAGTATGTCAGGCCTTCAGCAAGTTAGTGTTGTTAAGGCTGTACTGATGTGCACAGGCTAGTGGTGCAGCAAATCAAAGCTTGGGAAATTAGTTGAAATGTTATGATAATCCTTTTATCATGTACAATAACAATACAGTATGTTGAGGGTAAAGTTATTGACACTTACGTTGTCAATATCTATTATTTGTTTAACTTCTTCATAACTGTTTGTCTATTTATATGTTAAAGACTGAGAGCAATGTAAACCACAGTCAATTGCCATATATGTGTACACATACTTGGCCAACAAAACATATTCTGATACCCTCCAAAAGATAGCTTTGCTTCCATTCCCCAGGTCAATCACAGATCTCGAGCTAGCTAGCTAGCTTGCAGGTTCACTAATTTCTTTACACGCTGGAACAGAAGTACTGGTTGAAGCAGAAAGGTCATGTGCTGGATGCTGGGTAGTGGTGGGCTTCAAAGAAGATTAACGTTTTTACAGTGGAAGTACTGTGAGTAGTGCGTACCTATAAAATCACCGTATGAGTGAGCGAAGTACTTAATTTTTTTAATTTGGTTTATTTATTTTTTAATTATTTTATAAAACGTAGTAAACATTTATTTTAAAGATACAAAATGACTCTCCTCCAGAGTAAACTGTTACAAATGACATTTGGCCTTGTTCTAGCCCCGTCACATTCCATTACAAGCTGAAATGAGATGGTAAACGTGAGAGATTTCTGCCAGTCATTGTTCTGATTTATGGCTCATAATATTGTTTCACAATGATAAAGTATGGGCATATTATACATTTCCTGTATCCTTAGAGGCTTGTAAGTATTCCAGTTTATGTGTTTTGTGTCCCTGATGTTCTTAGATGTCACAGGGCTAAATGAGAAAGTTTGGGGGAAAATGTGTGTTTTTTATAATTTCAAGAGCCACAGTTACCTCAATGTATGACACAAAGATTCACAATTGGTCTTGAATGAAAGCAGAAAATGTCCCCTTTAAAATGATACCAAACACAATAGTATTAAACATTGACAAATGTCCTGAACATGGGCCTAAACCAGGATATGCACCAGCGTCTAAAATGCATGTAAATTGGGGGGGGGGGGGGTCTCTTCATGAGCCGATTACTGTGACTCAGCTGCCACTCAGGAAGGTCTATCATATCAAAATATAATCTACAGACATGGACATTTTCAAAAATCATCTCTAACTTTTGCCACCTTGAGTGGTACCGACAAGTGAAATGTTGGGCTCTGGCCCATGGACTATTACTCTCCCTAAAGCCCCCTAAAGCCCAATTAACGTGACTCCGTTAAAGTAACAGGGACGTAAGAGCTCGTGCCATCCATGTAAATGTGCCGTTTCACTCGAGCACAGTCCCCAGAGGGAAATCCAATGCAAAGAAAAAGTAACGTTGGGAGGCAAAATACCTTTAAATCCGCGAGAAATCTGCGCGCAGCTCCGGTCTGTGCTTCCAAAAACCCAACGAAACTACACCCACCACCAACACGGAGGGTGTCCTTGAGTGCAAATAACCTTCTCACTTATTCAAGCATCCGTGTGGGTCTCTGCACGGCTGGTCTGTTAACAAAAAAACATGCAGTTATTCCTCCAGGTGATTCTTTTTTTTTTACCAGATAAGACAATTTCCATCCAAACGTACTCCGGTTATGTGCGCAGTTTCCTCCCGTCAGCAAGAAGGGCTGGAAGCTGAAATCCCGGTCCGGTAGCAGGGGTCCGGGCGGTGTCCAGCTCCGATCACCAACAAATCACACCACAGACAACCCTACTGTAATAATCCAGCGAGGATCTCCGGAATCATTTTTCTTGGAGAAATGCAGTTTGGAGTTTAATGAACAAATTCTGAGGCGCTGACTGAAAGCTCGTCTTTCAACCAGTCAGCATCTCCGTTATCATCTCCGAGCGGGGGCGGGCAGACCTGCAGCAGGCTGAGCACCAAAGTCGCCTATTTTTAGAGGGAAGACAAAATCTCCCCACGGTTGGAGACTGTGGTAATCCTCCGTCCAGGCTCCGACACGTCACAGTGTCAAATTCCCTCTCCGATGTCCGCTTAATTCCTCTTCCTCCTCCTCCTCCTCCTCCTCCTCCTCCTCCGCAGCCCTCTCGATCTGCTCTCTCGATGGAAGCCCCTGAATAACCGGGGAAGTTTTTTAACTCCAGCTGCAGATTAAAAAAAGACACACCCATACAGTCTGTATGGCCGTACAGACAGACAGACAGACAGATAGACAGACAGATAGATAGACAGACAGACGTAGGCCTACTCGCTGTTGACATTATCTAAGTAACATTTCAGGGCGGCTGTGGCTCAGTTGGTAGAGTTGTCGAGGGTTCGATCCCCAGCTTCTGCAGCAACATGCCCGATGTTTATTGTTTATTTCGATCCCCATTTGCCTCTACCTAAGTAGCGACTACTCTTCCTGAGGTCCACTCATACAAACATGAATTTAAAATCCACACAAATTAAATTATATATTTATAAAAAAAGAAAAGATGGAACAGAAAAAATAGAAAAAATAGAAATAAATGACAGCACAATACCAGGCAAAGTACAAATCAAGAACACCAAGATGAACCTGTTGCATGTTCAAAAAGGTAATCTCTGTGTCTCTGTGTCCTTGGGGGAGACACTTAACCTTGAATTGCTCCAGCTGCGTAGGTGTGTAGGTGTGACCTGCGGTGTAAAAGTGCTTTGAGTATTCAGAAGACTAGATGCTCAAGTCCATTTACCATTTACTCCCATGCACGATGTGTTACAGGCTACAACAGTTCAACTTAGCATTAATGCTAATTACATGCTAGCTAAATATGCCTAATATTAACAAATAATAGGCGGTACACAGACGTTTTTTTGGCATTGACATCACAGATACATTGGACGAATCAGATGCATTGTTTAAGTGTTTAAGCAAGCATGCTAGTTCTCAACACCTGTCCACACAGGTGCAACATCCCCAGCTACGACAACAGCGTAAGTGACTGTCAGCGGATACATTACACCAAAAGACGAGAGCGCATTAAACCACCAAATGTCTCACTGTTTACGAGGGGAAACTGAAGTCCACAGAGCAAAGAATGAAATACTTACTGTTACTAATGCAGTGTGGACAGCGAGCATGTAAGCATACAAAAGTGCGCTCAGCGATATGACAGCTGCTGCTAGGACACGGTGTAATGTCGCATCAAACTCGCACATTATAGAAATAATAGTTTGATATTTGTTAACTTCTAAGAAAGTGACAACAGCCCTCTTAGCACACGGTGTTCTGATGATAGCAGAGTAAAGACGACGAGCCGTGTGTCCAGATAGGCTCATAACTAAATAACGAGACTGTGAGTGGAGATTTACTCACTCAGTTCTGTGGAAGGAGAAGACTTCTGTGAGGTGATGGTGTTTGTCAAGCCGGAGTAGAAGCCACCGTCAACAGCTATGATAGTGGAAAAGATGTTTGAGGAAAGTGAAGATGAATTGTGCAGAACAGCTAAGTGTCTGAGACTCGTGGACAGCTCTGTCCAAGACGTCAGATGTTACCAAAAGTCATTCCATTCAGAACTGGGACTTGAAGACCGCTGTTCTATGCAGACACACAGTACTGATGAGACACACACCGCAGGAAAAAAGTGTTTTGGAATTTATGTTGAGGCAAGAAAATGATTTTATTGACTGAAGAGAAAAATAACCACAGTGTGAATATCTTTAACGTGGAGTTTGACCTCTCCGGGTTGATTTGACCCCTCTGTAAGGTTCTCAAAATGTTTGATACTTCAAAACTTTTTGATACCATGTGTTTGAAACCAATACGATCCCCTTAATCTAATGATCGGTGGTATAGATAGCACCAAAGATATAATATACAAAACTGATTTTCAGTCATATTTTGAATCCAAAGCTGCAGTGAGAGAAAGAGACAGAGAGAAAGAGGTTACACCGTCTAAATCGCAAAATAGATTGGGATCATTTTGGTAATGTTGCCAATGTATTCATGCAGTTTGTTTTGGTTTCATGCTGGTGCTCAGGGGCGACATCTACTGGATCAAAAAGTCTCATATTCTTCCTTTAACAACAAGATTGGAATAACTGTGTGAAAAATAAATCTAGTCAAAAATCACAAAGTGTCCTACAGAAACAATGCCAGGCACACAGGGGGACTTACTTAATAATATTCCCTCCCCTTGATATATTATGAATAAACACATATTTGAGAAGAATTAATGTTATTAATGTTAAGAATCTGGAGCTTCTCAAACAAAACAAAAAGCAGAAGACGCATGAGACTCTGCTCGGCTTGTAATCCTGACAAACTGAATTAAATGGAGAATCAAAGTCAACAATATCTTCACACATGTCTCTGTGGCTTTGTTCCACTTTAGCTCTCCACGCTCTCTCTTCCTCTGAGTACACTGCGAGCAACCAAAGTCCACTCAAAAGTGACAGGTCAATCCTGCACGGTCTAAAATAAGACGAGAAAGTGTCACTTTTCTAATGGAATTATACACAAAATGTTCTCTCTATCCTGCACCTGCTGTCATCTGAAGGGACTGGGTCAAACATTTCCAGTAAAATAAAGAACAAGAAACATCAAAAAGTTCCTGGTCTGGTGTATCTGTAACATCTCATTGTGTTTAAAACTGTATCTGTAAGTCTGTTTAAGATGAGAAGAGACTGCAGGAGACGGAGCCTGACGTTCTGAAAAGTGAAGCCGAGCAGAAGGGCATGTATTAGATTTCCTCATGTTTGATATTAAACACCATGTGTTCTAAGGATATCATGTAACCCAATCAGTGCTCTCATAAATACATCAGAGTTTCACGTCCTCTGCTAATGCACAGTGTGTGAGGTTCAGATGATGCTGCAGGGTGCATTGTAGCACAGTGCTGTTGATAAACAGAGGGAGAACTTCACATTGAGAATATTAATGCTAACCAACAACGAACTTACATGAAGTGAACGTCATGGGATCTTTTATCAACAGCAATCCGATTTAAAAAATCTTACGAAACTGTATCGTCTCCAGTGTGCTACCATACAGCATGATAGATAAAATAACGAAGGTAAGATGATGTAAACACATACAGTTGCAAAACCCTCACAGTCTTACAGAACATTACTCAGAATTTTCGGTTGACGTGGAAACAAAAGAGTTTTTAAAGGGGACATATGATGAAAAATCCACTTGTACAGTGTTTTTTTTTAACATATATGTGGGTAACCTGAGAGTCTACTGACCCACAAAATGTGAAATAAACCCATCCAGTCCTTTGTTTGTGGTCTGCATAAGTCTTACTACACAGAGATAAATGCTCCGTTTCAAATGTGCTCTCCTTGTGATGTCACAGTGGGACAAACGCTGTACACTGTACAAACGCTGAACTAGAATAATTTCACTGCAGCAGCTGATGTCTCTGATAAAAACGAACAAAAATGACCCGCTGTGGAGTCTGGTTTAAATAAAAAGCCCTTTATAATCTTCAGGGCAGAATGGCTAAGAATTGAAATCCAGCGGTCTGCCGTTCATGGAGAGATAATGAGAGAGGGCGGGAGTTGTTTCATCTTTCAGTCAGTCGAAGAAGAATCAACTCGACTGAAGATTCCCATCAGATGATGTACTTTAGTGTTCAGTAAATCATTTTAAAGAGATACTCTGCCTGCCCAACATAGTAAGTTAGAAAGTAGGGGTTGTGACATGCATGAAATACCAAATCTAAAACGTTTATGCTCAACATGATGCACTCAAAGCAACGACAACGACTCAGTTGATTCAAGGATGCTTGAATCTATTAATGTAACAATTCAAAACCACACTCAGAAAAAAACAGTTGCTAAGAAAATGTTATTTACTCAACAAGGCCAAATCCATAAAATCCAGGGCGAGCAAACCCAAGGATGACCCAAGAATCAGTATACTTCTAGTGACGAACGATACAACAGAAAACTCAAAGTACTTGTTTTTTTTTTTTTTCAATTCTCTGGTGTTTTTTTGTTTTGGATTTGGAAAATTTCCAAAAAAAATCAACTAGAATTTACATTTTTAGACATTTCACAAATCCATTATCACCCCTTTGGTCATGCCCAAGGATGGAGTCAATGACAATCTTGGAGAGGGCTGGTCTATAGGGAAGACTAATTACAGATGAGACACAGGTGTGTTGGGAAAAAAGGCGGGAAACGGAATAATGTGCAGGAAGTCAGACTAGATATTATACACAAGCAGCAGAAAAACTAAAACAAGAAGTAAACAACAACACACAAGAAAAGAAACTGTTACTCTAACAGAAAACACCAATTAAGGCATCTGTAGTCATAATAACATTAGTCAATTTTTCGATAGAGAAATCACGCGTCAAGCTGAAGAGAGCAGCTCGACCCGGACAGGAAGTCAGACAAGGGAACGCATAGAGCATCTGGTTAACTTAAAAATAAAACACAGTATACATCCTCCCGAACGTATATCCCATCACTTTATCAACATTACATCAAAACAGGCACTAAATGAACAACAAATCAACCTGTTCATTGATCTCTTTCTTCCTCAGTGATCTTGTAGTTCACCTGTGATCTTCCATCTCAAAGACTCCTCACGTCAACTTCCTGTTATGTAAATAAAAAGCATCATGGCCGCATGATGTTTCTTTCAAAACTCTAATACAAAAACTCTGGAAAGGGATTTAGCTCCCCCCCTCTCTTCCTGCTCTGGTGATCAACTCATTCTGGGCATTTACTGTTAAAGTAAACTAACCAGAACTAGCCGAGACCCTCCTCTCCAACCCCGTCACTTCCAATCCATCTCAACAGTTCTCCAGGAGTCTACTCCTCACCGACCTCCACCACCAACACTGCCAGACTCCATCAGGTTCATCCCATCCTGCTGTCGGCCTCACTATAACCCTTCAAGTTCATGAGGAGATCAGAGTGGAGTCTACTCGCCACAGATACTGCACATTTCACTTTTTCTAAACTTGTAAAAGAAACAAGACTCTCTTGATTATGATATAGCTGGCTTGCAAGAGAGGCTATTTGAAATCCATCCATCCATTACATTATGCTGATCCAGGACCAGGTCTTGGTGGCAGCAGGCTAAGCAAGTTGCCCTAGACGCCCCCTCTCCCTAGCAACATTTCCAGCTCCTCCTGGGAGATTCACAGGCGTCCCCTGACCAGGAGGGATAAATTATCCCTTTGGCAAGCTCTGGGTCTCCTCCCAGTTTGAAATGCCCTGAAGAACTCCCTGGAGAGGGGACCAGGAAGCAACCTGATCCGATGCCTGAACCACCTCACCATGGCTCTTTTTGATGCAGAGACTCTACTCCGAGCTCCCTCCAGATGTCTGAGCTCCTCACCCTGACCTCAAGGCTGAGCCCAGTAGCCCTTCAAAGGAAACTAATTTACCTTCCTTGTATCCAAAATCTCATTCTTTCGGTCAACACCCACCGCTCACAGCTCACTACTCACTGCTCTTGGATGTTCCAAAGTGCAGGCTAAAATCCCCGAGGTGACAGAGCTTTTGCTGTGGCTGCTCCCAATCTGTGGAACAGTCTACCTGTGAATATAAGAACTGCTCAGTCCATCAAAAACTTCAAAATCTTTGCTTATAGCTCACCTCTTTGCTTTGGCTTTTAATACAATTTGAGCTTGACATTTTGCAATTTCTATTCATGCTCCTATTTATTGTGTTTTTATTGTGTTTCATTCTATATGTTATTTTATTTGTTGTTTTTTTACATTGTGTTTTTGTAAAGCACTTTGGTCAATTAAGGTTGTTTTAAATGTGCTATAGAAATAAAGATTGATAGAGCTAACGACCACAGGTGAGGGTTGGAACTTAGATGGACCGGCTCAGCTCCCTCTGCTATTTGAAATCACTGCTCATAACTAGCCATGCAATGCATATATATTTTCACTCATTTTAGCAAAATTCAAAATTAGTGTTAATTTATGAGTTGGTTTAAGAAACAGAAATGACTCTTTTAAATCCAACTGGATGAAGAGCAAACTCTACACTCACTTAAATCACAGAGAAATGAGGATGAGAGAACTGAAGAATACTCTACTGTATAATCTACTGAAGTATAAAACTGGCCAAAGACACTAATATGAAAACATGATGGATGCACACCATTTTAATCATTTCCCACTTTTTCATCTTTACGTTTTTAAACAGAGTTCCAGTTATCTGCCATCGGGACAATTCTTGGCCAATTTTTTTAATTTAGCTGGCGTGTGATGAAGTAAGTCTCATCAGTGGTCCTCTGAGAAATCAGCTTGGAACAGATGCCATCTGAATGTAAACAGTGTTCCAGTCTGCTTTATTAAAAAACCTCCTGCTGGTGTCCTCCCAGATGGATGACTCAACACCAGCAAAAGTTTTCCTGGTCTGAGGTATAAGACAATGAAAAACTTCATGTTAAAACATTTGGCAAAGTCCACATTCATGATTTAGACTCTCTGTGTGAGATGGTACAGGACATCTCTTTCAGCCTCCACTGTTGTGCTTTTTTATAGAAGCAAATATCAATCAATCAATCAAACTTTATTTGCATAGCACTTTTCATACAACAAATGTGTCCCAAAGTGCTTTACATCAACAGCAACAACATGACTCCCTCCCCCACCCCTATCCCACAATCCAAAAACTAAGGTAAAAATAACTCGATAAGAACAGATACTGAGGAAACGCCATCATTTAATCTAAATGTGGAAACACAGGACGTTCAAAATGTAATAAAACTAGATGAAATGAGATTCAGTTAAATATGCTTTGTGAAGGAGAGGTGGTGGTCGATGTCAGCGCTCGAGTATCTCAAGACTTTGACCTGTTCCAAGAACGTATGAAATGTGATTTCTCCTTGAACATTTCCAACAGAAATAATCTCGTCTAAATCTCGTCAGCTGTCATCTCCTCATCATTTCTGTGCATCTCTTTGGCAATCTCTCCATCTTAAGTGTTGGTTTAAACTTTAATTAGTTTTAGTTTGTCAGTTAACACTTGAACATGAAGCCCTAAATAACTTGATTTATTGAAACTTTTTCTACACAGCAGTCAACAGAATATCTACTAATCTTCTGTAGAGAGCGTGTGTTGTCCATGACCGACAAAATCAGCAAATAAATCCAGTGTTCCTGATTGTTGTAGTTTCTGAACCTGGTGATGCAGCTGTCTCATGACCAGTCCGGGTCCATATGGTCACATTTTGAAGCTCTTCTTTTGGCATATGTTAAGAAAAGATGTGCCACCTTATGAAAAACAAATAGCTAAACTACTCCTAAAGGTAGGGTTGGTAATTTTCCTCCAGTTAAACTTTTTCAGATTTTGGTTGAACTTGTCTTTAGGTCCTGACAGAAATTAATAAGTCATGTTCTCTGAAAAAGCAACAAAGAAAATCCGTCATCTGTATCAGTTTGTAAGTCTGTAAAAACTTCAACCAATGTCTGCCACGAGGTACCAATCTGATGAACCAATCACACGCCTTCCTGTCTCCCTGCTCGTTGTCTACCCCTCACATGCACGAGCCCACACTCAAAGCATGAGCTGAGGTCCGCTTCTGGTCCAACGGAGCTTGTGCATGTAAGTGAGGGGGCGTGGCTTATGAGGGAGCATAGAGGGGAGGGGGTGCAGACGGAGCACTGAGGGAATGCTACTTTCAAAATCATGCTAGTTTTAGAAAATTACTAACCCTGCCTTTAAAAGTAGACGTTAGCTTTAATTGTCACTTTGTTTATGTGTCCTCGAGAATCCCGATGGTTAGCTGGAACACAGTGTGGGAAAACCTGTGTGGTACATCTAAAAATCCTGATCACCAATTAATACATGACAAATTAATTCATAGGATGTACCTCACCCCTAGGAAACGGCACTCTATGAAGATTATTACATCTCCCAACTGTGACTTATGTTCACTCAGCGTGCTGGGGTTGTTTATGCATATGTACTGGGAATGCCCCGATGTGGTCACATTCTGGAAGCAAATAACTTCAACTCTAAGTGACATGCTTAAAGCTAAGATCCCACTTTCACTGACTTTGCTCCTTCTTAATGATGATTCCGGTTTAAACTTGTCTTTGCAGCAGAGGCGCATTTCATGGGCTGGTCTCACTGCAGCAAAGAAAATGTTGGCATTAAGATGGCAACCGCCACATTCCTTGACCTGGCAACATTGGGCCAACTCTCTTCTTGAAATTGTTCAGAAGGAATGGTCTGTGGCCCGAATGGAGCCAGCCTTAAGACCCTCAAAGCATGGGATGCAGCCTACAATATAGTTAAGGACAGCGTGCAGCGTGCTTGACCTGAAATGTTTTCCTTGAGAGATCCGGAGTGAGGATGTATGCGTGGTCGCCACAGGGTGGATGGGGTGGGGGGAATGTTTGAATGTTTGACTGATCTTGATGTTTTCACATATGCACTTTTATACATGTATGTGCTCTAGGGGGGTGGGTGGGGGGGTAAAGGGGAAAAACAGTTGTAATATAAAATGTAATGTCTTTGTACATTTCTAAATAAAAAATGTATCGCAAAAAAATGAATCCCGATGGTTGACTGTCTTTAGCAAAATCGAAAAAACAAAATTCTTCATTCTTTGACGTGTCATATATAAAGGAGTTGGTGTAGCGGACATACTGTCACACGCCCCTCTGATGTAGATACACTCCATGTGTGTGTTGACCCCTCCCCTTCCTCTTGCAGCACAGCTAACAGGATCCTGATGCTGAGGCTGGAGGAGAGCGTTAGCAGCAGGTTGTAGTATACGTTTAATTGTTTTGTTTGTGGTGTTTATTGGACTCACATCTTAATGGGGTTCGGGGGATGACCCTGTTGGTTGCTTGTTTTTGCAGGTATAAGTCATAAGAGTTAAAGAGAACTGATTGGGTATTAATATGTGGATGCTGAGAGGCTGTTCATTGGCTTAACGCCCTGTCGATTTCTCCCCTGGTTACATATTTTGATATACAAGGCGATCAAATGAACATGTGGCAGAAAATCAAACATGCCAGCAGAATAATCTGGTTAGTCATGTTTAAGTTGAAGAACAGTTCTGCCAACACAGTGTTTCCTAAACAATGGGCCAGCCCCCCCTCCCCTCCCAAAATGCATCAGGAGTCTGCTTTCTGTCCTCACATGACAGCAGAACAATATTCTATTGAATGCGGCTGACAGAGCAAGAATGATTTTATTCACTTGGAGCCCTGGGCTTAAAATATTTAAACAACCGCTTCATTCAAGTATCCGAGTTCATAAAAAAAAAAACTTCAATGCAATCCAAAGCAAGTCATGAATTATGGACAAAACAAACTATTATGCTCGTACAGGAAGAAGACGGAGCGGTGCTGAGGGCGAGGGAGGATCGAGTACAAGCGGCATTGGAAATATAATCAACCTGCATGCAGGCGGAGACGGGCGCGCTGGAAGGACAAATGGGAAATTAAAGTTTCCATATTGGACTCTGCCACTAAAAATATCTCACTGTCTTTCAAACAACTGTATTTTAGTCTTGCGATCATCCAGCTTTTCCGGTTTGAACACAAAGGCCTCTCTGTGTCCCGTCATCTTGTCTCTTCACTTCAGTTAACTCTCTAATGAAGCGGGAATGCCTTAAAGACAGCCTCAACATTTAAACGGCCTCCTAAATTACTCTATTACTTCTGACAGGAGATGCTAATGTTGTTTGAAGCCAGCAGCTACAATGTGCTGTTTGTCTTCTTCCCTGCTGATCCCTGCAGGATCTGACGTAAAGCACGCAGCAGCCCAGACGTTGGCTGAAGACTGAAGGTCTTGTGTGGCCTCAATATTGGAGTAGAAGGAGTTCACCCCGGATAGTAGGGCCAGGACAAAAAGAGAAAAACAGCAGACAGACCTGCCTTGTTTCTCAAATGTTTAAAGATTTAACCCTGTGTCATCCACCATCAGTCTCTCTGAGTGCCTTTACATGGACTTGAGTACCCCGGTTGTGATCCTTATCCTGGTTTTGATCATAATCAGGATATTCTACAATTCTACAATTCTACAATTCACTTAGCAGACTCTTTTATCCAAAGCGACGTACATCAGAGAGTAAGAACAACACAAGCAAGGATCTAGAAAAAAGGGAACAATGTGAGTAAGAGCAAACGATCAGCTTTGAGTCTGATTGGACACACAGGTGCTGACAGGAAGTGACCAGAGGCAAAGCACAACATTGAGGGCAGTTCTTGAGAGCTCTAATCAGTATAGAAACCATCTTATAAGTCGTGGTTATCAAACAAAAACCATCGTCATTACCATCATCATCATCAATAATATGGAGACCATCATCATTAAGTTAGTAGGTATTCATGAAAGAGCTGGGTCTTTAGCTTTTTCTTAAAGGTGCAGAGGGACTCTGCAGATCACATGGAGTTTGGAAGTTCATTCCATAATATGGATATGGAGTGAACATGCACAAAAAGAAACCTGGTTTTTCATATCCCTGTATATCCCTGTATAACATTGTAGATGCTAGCATTTTGTTTCCTGACGGCTGCAGTGAAGGTCTTACATGTTATGATTTTAAAACACAGACCGCAGCAACTTTGAAATCTGCTGATGCGTCATGTGTCTGAGGCGGCGCATGTGCAGGTAGTCTGCAGCTGTCAGGAACAGGGTTGAGGCGTATACATGCCACGGTATCTGGAGTTCTCCAGGTAGAAAAAACAGGTTTCTTACAATCGGGATAAGGGCCTATCCCAATTTCTAAAATCGAAAATGATGTTTACATGCCCAGCCGTTAGCGTGTTAGCGTGGCGTCTAATCTGCTCGTCTATGCTGCATGCTAAAGGCTAAAGGCCACATTAAACAGTACTAACATTACACAGCCTGATCCCTGCACATGGACTTTTGTGACATCACCCACTGGTTTGTGGAGGTGGGACTTTTCAACTTTGTGTCATCGTCTGCGTGAAACAGGTGGAGGCTGAATGGTGTGGCGCTGCTCAGCTGGCACAGAGGTTGTATCAGAGGTGAAACATTGTCTGTGAAGCCTTCTTCTTTGGAAACATTGCTAACGCTGTGATTCTATACAACATTATAAAACGAGCACAACACAGCATGCAGCTCAGTCATCATGTCCTCCCAATTATCTGGTTTTCATGATCGAGGGAACACAAAATGCTACTTTAAGTTTTAACTCAGTCTGGAAGTCAGGGAGAGAGAGCGTGGGGAATGTCATGCGGGAAGGTAGCAACAGGCTGGATTTGAACCTGGGCCGCCCGCTTACAGCTTCCCTACATGGGGCGCGCACACTAACCACTGCACCACCAGCGCCCCTACATGAATCCTTCTTAATCTCCTCTTCACTTATTCGTCTCTCAAAAGTCTTTATGAACCTCCATCCTGCACTCCTCTTTGTCTTCACCTCTCTCTTTGAACATGACACTACATTTCTACGTCTCCACTTTGTCCTCCTCTTGTGCTTTTTATCTCATTCTTCTTGTTGGAGCATCAATCCCTCGTCACTGCTCCTCGCCGTCACCGACTCTCAGCAATGCGAGCCGGGGAGCAGAAAAGAGAGAGTAATAATAATAATAAGAAGAAGAAGCCCGGATCTGTTTCCAAAAGTTTCTGAACCTCTTCTCTCCAAAGAGCCGGACGATAAGAGAAGAATTGCAGAGGAGGATGATGGGTAATTACGCTGGTGTGGAGATACGCTTCGCTAATCTGGCCTCTCCCTCCCTTTTCATCTCTCATTCCCTCTGTCTCGTTCTCTCCGACTTCAGTCTCACAGTTTCTCATTATCTGCATCGTCCTCTCTCTCTCTCTCTCTCTCTCTCTCTCTCTCTCTCTCTCTCTCTCTCTCTCTCTCTCTCTCTCTCCGTAGAAAGGGATATGTGCAGTGATTAAAAAAGGACTGGCTTGGAGCATTTAATTAGATTTTTGGGACTGCAGACACCGTGCATTTTTCTTAGTTTTGTGTGTGTGTTTGTGTGTCTGTGTGTTGTTGTCGAGTATTTTGTGAACTGTTTTTAAGACAACATGTAAACAACGTCACAGCCTGAGACGAGGATTTCATAAAACAGTCAGCTGTATTTCTAAATAAAAAGGGCGTTCAGGTTTATCCAACTGCTTGTATTATCATTCATTTGTGTACATACACATGTTAAGTGCATGCTTAGTTGTTGTTTTTTAAAATGTATTTTAAGTTTTATGTACTTACTTTGACTCCGCCAAAGATTGAACTTGTCTGTTGTTGAAAAGCGGAAGAGAAGGGTCAACTTGTTGCAACAAAAATAAGATCCAAGGTGGCGCAGTGGTGCGCCACCTTGATACTTAGTGCGTGCACCCCATGCATGGAGGCTGTAGTCCTCCAAGCGGACGGCCCAAGTTCAAATCCCACCTGTTGCTCCTTTCCTGCATGTCATTGCCCTCTCTCTCTCTCTCTCTCTCTCTCTCTCTAACTCTATCCACTATCATATCTCTACATTAAAGGCACAAAAAAGCCCCCCTAAAAATAAAAATAAATAAATAAGCTCCACAGATCCTCACCAGTGGCGTTCAGCCGACTGTCAGCCGGGAACGTCAGAGGTGAAAGGAGAAGGCAGACTCAGAGGTGTTGCTGGGTGGGAGATGGAAACTTTGAACACTTAGATGTGAGAGTCATTTAAAAAAAAAAAACAGCTGTGCAAAGTACAGAGCGATCTATTGGATGTATCAATGAGAGTTGTGTGACATGTGTGTGTGAGTGTGTGTGTGTGGGGGTGCACATGAGTTCCCGTGCATGGAGGACATTTTAAAATTTGAAAAGACAGTGCCTGTCTCAGCAGATGTGTGAGCGTTGTTTTACTTGCGTGTCACTGTGTGTGTGTGTGTGTGAGCATTCATGCAGCTCAGTGTAAAGTTTGTGTGTGTATTTCTGTGTGTGTGTGTGTGTGTGTGTGTGTGTGTGTGTGTGAAGAGCTGCAGCTCAGTTGAAATGTTGACTGCAGTAAATTGTGCATCTTCTCCCCTGACTCCAAACCCACATTTTCACTCTGGTCATTCTGCTCCAGCAGCTGGTGCACACAAGCAACATACACGGAGCCATCCCAACTCTCTCTCTCTCTCTCTCTCTCTCTCTCTCTGTGTTTTCATTATTTATTTGTGGAGTTCTGAGGGAGCGTGCGAGCTCTCTCTCTCTCCCAGCAGCCTCCTCCTGCTCTGTATTCACCCGGCTCCACAACATTCACACCTCAGAGCTGCCACAGTCCGACCAGTCAGCCACAGACCTCTGCTGTCTAACACTCAGCTGCTCCACTAGCTGCTCTGCTCACAGGGACGAGGATTTTATACACGGCTGCTCTGGTTTCGCTCTCCAATAAAAAAACCACCTTGTCCTTACAGGAACGTTTGTGACGTCAACACATGCCGGTGTCGCTGAGGTTTTGTGCAGCACATTTAATCTGATGTATGTGGTAGTTAAAAGAAAAAATCTTCTTATCCATATGTGTAAGTTAAAAAAGTAAAATACATATAGGAGTCAAACTGCTCAAAGACTTGTATTAGGCACCTGTCATTTTTTGAGACTCTCTGATGTCAACTTGAAATTGATCAGCCGAAACATTCTGAGTACTGACAGGTGGAGTGAATAACAATGGCATCTGTCATGCTGTGAACATTTGTCCTCAAAGTTGACGTGTTGGTAGCAAAAAAAAAAGAAAAAGGGTGATTCTGAAGACGTGAGCAACCATGATTAGGTGTCTGTTGTGATGACTTTAAAGAGGACATGTCATCCCCCTTCTCCACCTTTTCAAACAGTCTCCTCTGGTCTAAATGAAACATCTGTGCTGTGCTTTGGTCAAAATATAACATGAATCAAGCACCAGAGGAGGTTTGTGACCCTGTATAAACCAGCTCTCTCAGAACGCTCTGTTTTGGTGTGTGTCTCTTTAAATACAATGACCCCCCCCTGAGTTTTCCCAGTAGACTTCACTCCTCTGAATAAAAATGGCGGACCAGCGAAAAAAGTTTTGTTCTAGGCCGGGGGTGGAGTCCATTGGTGGAGATACCAGGAGAGGGGAGGGGATTTTGTTTTACCAGAATCCCACTGTGACATCACAAGGAGAGCAATTTTATTTCACATTTTGTGGGTTGGTAGACACTCAGGTTACCCAAATAAATGTTCAAAAACACTGTACAAGTGGATTTTTCACAATATGTCACCTTTAACATCAGGGTCAGATCATCTCCAACTCTGCCGCAAACCGAGGGGCGTCCAAAACGGCCCTGTGGGGGGGTTAGCCTTAAAAGCGCCTACCTTCTCTGGTCCAAACAAATCCAGAGCATTCAGGAGCAGAATCTAAAGTTAGAAGGAGGACATACTGGCTGCTGCACTTCAACATAGCATGTTTCCTTAATGTCTGATGATCCTAAACACCAGGAAAGAAAGAAAGGAACAACGTCCATCAGGGATGATGCAGATGAGACAGGATCAACATGCACAGACACAGAAGGCCATATTTTACTGTGATAATGAGCACAGTGGATCCACATTATCGCAGTGACAAAAAAGTATGAGGAACAGCTGGAACTCATCAGCGGCACAATCACAGAACAGAGTGTCCTCAGGGTCCGCAATGGATTCATACGGCGCTTCTGCTGCGAGCGGCGAGTTAAGAGTCACTCTGCCTCTTGCTCACTCTCTCTCTCTCTTTTCTTCTTCTTAGCCTCAGTCATCGTATCAAACAGTTCAGAGACGCAGATGATATAATTGTATATATAACAGATCCAGAAAACTCAACACCACATTTATATAGTACAATAAAACAATTTGAAAAATACTCTGGATACAAGATCAATTTTAACAAATCTAATGCTTGCCTCTTGCATATGACTCCAACAGAAAACATGTATAGGTCCTATCCTTTCCAATGGACGCCTGGTGGCTTTAAATACCTTGGAATAAATATCACACCAAAATTAGACGATCTATTCAAAGAGAACTACACCCCTCTGATAGATAAGATAAAAGCAGATTTATGTAAGTGGTCAACTCTACCACTATCTCTGTTAGGAAGAATAAATGTTATAATAATGAATGTTCAACCAAGATTTAACTTTCTTTTCCAAATGTTACCAATATTATTTATCTGCAGCATTTTTTAAACCTTTCAACAAAGACATTTCTAAATTTATCTGGTCCAATAAGAAACCAAGGATTAGTTTCACAAACCTCATGAAACCAGAAAACATGGGGGGGCCTTGGTCTCCCCAACCTCCAGTATTACTTTTGGTCAGCTCAATTACGCAATTTAATATCATGGTCACTGGGGAGACTGGACTCATTGTGGGTCCAGATGGAGGCCAAGTTTTTTGATCCCTTGACTTTGGACTCCCTTATATTTATAAAACAATTTAATAAGATAAAAAACATGGATCAGTCTGTCTTCAATACGCTTTTAGCATGGAAAGACTGTATTAGGACACTTGGTTTCACTAACTATACTTCCATGTATTCTCCTATCCATCATAATCCTGATTTGAAAAAACATTTAACATCAATTAATATAAGTAAATGGACAAGTTTCGGCATAAAACAATTTAGAGATTTGTTTCATAAAAACTTACAACTAAAATCATTCATTGACTTAAAAACTGAATATGGCGTCCCGAACAAAGATTATTTTAAATATCTACAGATTCGGAATCTTGTTGGATCACTAATCAAAGAAAAAAAGTTATGCTTTGGATTATCAGAAATGAGGATACATTAATTTCCTCAATAACAATTAAAGGTAAAATTAGCTAAGTATATGGTATCCTATCTACAACTGGTCATTCATGTTTTCTATCACCTATTAAATATCTGGGAAAAGGACCTAGGGTTGTTTTTAAGTGAAAATATTTGGTCAAACTTTTGTGAAAGAATACATTTCCCATATACAAGTAACAAAATCAAGGAAGCTAATTTAAAGTTAATTCATAAATTCTATCTCACCCCAATAAAGATGCTTAAAATCTCAGAAGATAACTCACCAAAGTGTCCGCGATGTAAAAATGAAGATGGAACATTTTTGCACATGTTTTGGCAATGTGATGTGCTGAAGGACTTCTGGAATTCTATTCATTCCTTTACTAAATCTGTTTTGGAAATGGAATTTCATTTAAACCCTTGTCTGTATTTATTAAATGACTCCCCAGATTTTCAGTTAGATAGAAAAAAAATGCAGAAAATTAATAATTATAACATATTTTACCAAGAAATGTATATTACTTTTTGGGAAAAATGAATCTCTGCCAACCTTTAAGTTGTTTTTGGATCAAGTGTCACAATTTTTACCGTTAGAGAAACTAACTTTGTAAAAATGTAACCGTGGCCATCTGTTGCTTGGAGGAATTTTCTAAAGGTTGTCAACAATGATAATGCAATGATGCTATGATGTTATGATACCTAATTATTATTATTTTTTATTTAATTCCCCCCCCTTTTTTTGTCTCGTCTTATTATTTTTACTATTATTATGAAGAGTATTATTTGTATTACTGTTAGGATTGTTTTTCTGTGTATGCATGGAGGCCTATGTATGCAGACATGCATGTATGTATGTGTTCATGTTGGTGGAGGGAAGGGATATACTGACATTCTGTGTACAGTTTGTTGATCGTTGTTTACCCATCCCAAATAAAAAGATGATGGAAAAAAAAAAACAGTTCACAGACGGGCTAACAAGTGAAAGGTTTTTACTTTCGTCAATTTGTGTGCTTCTACTGGCTCCACTGCGCCGTGTCTCAGCTCCGGTACGCACGGTTTCTATTTTTGTCCGATGCCGGAGCACGGTGCTTCGGGACAGGAAGTCAGACACCCAAACGGCATTAAAACATCCGGTTAATTTTCAGAATAAAACGCTCCGTTATGACGATTCAGAACAATATCATTATGTGTGTTTGTTTGTCCACAGACATCATATTGTCTCCCGCTGTCAAGAGTGTGATCTATAATTACCGCGGGAACTCCAGCTGTCTTGGCGGTGCTGCAGCGTGAGAACGCAGCCGGTGGGTGTTGATGGACGCAGGAGCGGACACGCCATGTACACATATGTTGGAAGTTCTGGGTGAGAATGAGAGGGGATGCATTAATAGGATGGATGGTATAGGTGTGTGTGCAGGGTGAGAGTTGTAGGGGATGGGTGGCGTCGAGGATGAGGGGTTAGCAGCTGATGTAAGGGACTTTCAGACTGCAGAGGGAACAGTCACAGTTTGATTCATGATTTGAAGAGTAATCTGTTGCATCTGAAACCTTAATCTCAGAGACACCACACAGCGACTATCACCAAAATAAAAGTCCTGCTTAAATCTACTGCAGATATTAACTCACTGAACTTCAGTGAAAAGTATGAGGCAGCAGAAAATGTCTTATTGCATGATTGTTCCAGTAATCCAGTCACACTTTTGCCCAATTATTAGTAAATATATAACTTTCAGTATCATTTAAAATCTTAAAATATTTGCTTTAAAAGGGGAAATTTTGATGTATTTTTTTTTAAATGTATTGCATCAAGTTGTTTTTTCCATAAATAATTAATTAAATCTTTCATGTACAATGTACAAATCTCCACTAAATACTTTCAACACAAATTTGGCACAAACTTCCTGAATATTCATGTGAACCCATCCACACAGACAGACAACTACAGGCTGAATATATTCTGGTAAAGTGCTCACATTTACCCAAAAATAAATCCATAATGTTCTCTGAATATAAAACCAGCTCTAACACATGATGACGGTCAATTCTTCACATAATCTCCTCTGTGATTTTCAGAATCACATTGTGTAACTTCACACGCTGCAGATACCTCAGAGGGAACGTCAGCTGCGCCCGGGTCGTCCTGAAATGCAAAGAGTCGTCGTCCCTAAAGATAGTCGGGCACATCTCTCACACCTGCGGGAGACTTCACAGCTCCACTCCCCCCCCGTCATGTGGGAGGTAAACACCACCTTCAAAATATGGAGGCAGCGTGTGAACACCGGGCTCCGTTATCAGAGCTTGAGCTTTAGCTATCCAGATGGAGAGGAGTGTTGGAGGAGAAGAAGAGCTTATAGCCACGGATGATTTCCTCATTGTGCATCCATTATAGGAGCCATTTAGCAGAAGAGAGTGTACTCTAAATGTCAAAGAATAACATGTCAAAAAGTCTAAGAACTAGAGAAATTAAATGGGATGAGCTGCATTACATGACTTATATTTACATTAGTTGGTTTAATTAGATGGTGGAAAACATAAAGGAAGAACTCGTTTTCACAAAATGAATTTCAAGAGGACTGCACCTGATGTCCTTCTGATCTGGTTCTTCACATGCACCACACAGCGGGGGGCTAACCCTGTCAGATGGGAGAGGGGTCTCTGAGGTAAGACATGCCATAAACAGTATGACGCAAAAGTGGCAGAAGAAGAAACAGAGTTAGCAATGACACGCTACAAAGAGAATTTTCACCTTCATATCAATGCTATGTGTAGTTTTCAACAGAATCACAATCTGACTTTAAGAGTGGAGAAGAACAAACTGGAGAACAGGAAACATAATACAGCAGGTTCAGAGATCGGCAACAGAGATCGTAGAGGTCGAGTGCATAATATAAATGTCCCCTCCCCCTCTCTCACTCGCTCGAGGTGAATTCTCCAGATAATATCCTGCTGCGTTCTCACATCAGCTCACAAGCAGCTCTCATTTGTTCCTGCTGCCATCATCTTTTTAAACAACTAACTGTGTTGCCTCTGCTTCCATCTGTCTCTTAACTATTGTATTTATTTATTATCCATTATATTGTTTTTCTGCTGACTGCAAGACAAATTGCCCTCTCGCAGGGACAATAAAGACAACCTTGAACCTTGAACATCATGAGGAGTAAATACCAGGGGGGGCTGGCAGGAGAACCTCCAGATAAATCTGAGAGGGAAATGTGTCTGTTGCATTCAAATAGCTCACCCTGAAAACTTCAGGAGTTTGGTGCAAAAGGTGAAAAAGGCTGAAGCTGTTATACGTTTACAGTCTAACATACTGACTTAAAAAGGAAGGAAATGCAGAGATTTGGCCGATTAACTGTGAGTCCACTTTGGGTTTTCTTGACAGGTTTTTTGATGCGCTGACTTTTAGAGGAGAATTGCGACTAAAATGCTCTTCCATGATTAACGTCATGTTGGCTGTCACTTTTTTTGTGAATCCTGTCAAACACACAAATCTACATTGTATTTACACTCAGCCCTCTGCAGGAGATCTCCATACGGGCAGGAGAGACGGTTGTGTTTCCACTCTGACAACTCGGCTCGAGGCTCTTTTGCATTCTGTGAAATCCAACGTTAGCAGCGGTTGCTTGAAGAGCTCGGAGAGAGAGGCTGCATGGGAGAAGAGAGAGAAATTTGGGGGAAAAGAGGTGGGAAGCTGGGAGGGTGAGATAGTGAGAGGATGAAAGGAGAGGAGGTGAAAGCAGGAAGGGAGGAGGCAGAGAAGGAGAGGAGGAGCAGAGTCTTGTCTTGTTAAGCACCTCTTGCTGTTTTTTTTTAGCAGTTTGCCAACAACTGTTCCACCATCTGTACACTCGATCCCCTCTCTCTGTTCCCCCATCTTCTTTTACTTTCATTTTTTCCTGCGTCGCTCCACCCCTCCCACCTCCTCTCCTCCTCCACTTATTGTTTTTATCTCTCCTTCACCTAATTTCCCTGCTTGTCCTCTTTCTAACCCCCTTTGGGCTTTATTTGTGGGTGTGCATATTTTAAACTTTTTTTTAATATGCTGATACTTTTTTTATTTTTTCTACTTTGATACTCAAACAGGAAACTTGAGTTAGATGATGAAGCATCCATGAAACACAAAAACTAAATAGGAGGAACATTTGGTATTCACACACTACATTAAAATATACCACAGCAGCTCAGGTTATTAAACTCTTCTCGACCTTGCAGCCCCCGACTCTGAGCCGTTATCCTCGTCTTCCTCAGGGATGTGAACTCATTATTCTTCAGCAAACAGCAGAAATGAGGAAAGGGACCATGACCTGTTTTTAAAACCTTGACCCAGGAGACAGCACAGGACTCAGCTAGGAGCAGAGCTTAATGTACAAGAGTTTTTTACAAAGTTTACATTGATTAGCATTTTTGTAAACTGTTTATAACACTAGGGGGACCGAGCAGGTGGTTCATAAGACCTTTATCGCTGCTGCTGATTTACCAAAACAAGTGGAGGCATTTTCTGAAGATTAAGCCTCAAACACTCTAACACTGCAAAAGTGTTCATTTTTTAACCAACAATAGATGTAAAAGCTGTATGTTTTGTACTTTGTGGCGTCCACCAAAGGTCTCTGAGTGTAATGTTTGTTTATAGAGGGAGGAGAGTCCGGCTAAAGACTCACGTCGTCTGACAAGGTTCAGTAACATTACTGGACTCTGGATTGGACACAACCTTTTTGATACCACACCACTTATAAAAATGTAAAATATTGTCATCCTTATGTTGAATATAATATATATATAGTATGTTAAGACATGATGACAATAAAAAGTTATAAAAAGATATTACTGGATTTTGCACAGTGACGACTCCTCGTCTTCAGCCCATCGTTTGCAAACTGTTTGCATGTGGAGAATGTGTTTGTGTATTCAGCTGTTGCCATGACGTTCATGTTCTGTGACTAAATGGCTCCACTGAAGAGGCTAATTTATTACATGCTGCGAGAAATGAGACAATTTTGTGGAATAAATATTGATTTATTTGTATCAAACCTGACATAACTCGGATTTGACGACTTTCTGCAGCCGGTGAAGCTGCTAAACATGAGACAACGTTGACACCGATAACGATACAGGCTAACATAACGTCTCAGTCTGTTCTGAATAATATCTGCAGGGATGAACACTCTGCTTCTTGCTCGCTCACTCTTTTTTTTACTCCTAGCTTCATTGTCCTCTTACTGTTAGCCTCAGCCGTTGCATCAAACAGTACAGAGAGGAGCTAACTGGCTGCTTTTTATGACTGAAGGCTGCTGTGTGAACTAGTAACGTTAAGTTTTACACACTTCTTGAGAGATGACCTCGGCCCGCTGCCAAAGTTGCAGAAAAGAGGCGTTTGTGCCGCTCTGTGGACATGAGAGAGACGCCATTCTCCCTGCTGAAAGTTATTTTGCTGTAAGATCGACCATGGCAGTGACTATTTCAAGGTGCAAAAGTCACATGATGTTGCTTTAAAGTCAATGATCTTGCAATGACCATGACCTAGTATGTGGAATAAAAACATTAAAGGATAATACAAATGAATATGCAGAGAGAAATTAAAGATTACACATTGAAAGATGACCAACAGATCATAAAAAGGAGAAAAAAATAATAATTTTGAAATGAAAAAGTGAATCTTAAATAACAGGATTACTGAAGTAAGATGTTGCAGTTTAGCTGCATTTGATGAGTGTTTAAGGAGGCTTTGAAAAGATCTCATCTTCCCTCTTCTGGACACATCGAGCCCTGCACAAGCTGCCTGTGTGTATTTGTGTGCATTTGTGTATGTGTGTGTCCTTTTTTAACATGGCGTCTCTTCAAAGCATGTGGGAGGAAGTCAGGTGTTCGGGGTGTGTGGTTGGGGGGGATCAGCAGATCAAAGTCGGTGGTGTCCGGCGGCTGCAGGCAGGAGGGGGAGGACAAACACTCGTGTCCCGGCGTCTGCTCTCACCGGGGGAGGACAAAGCAGGACGAGCCGGCTCAGAGGAAGAGGAGCATTCTCTCTCCAACACGCAGCTGGTCAGCGCTGTGGGCTCTCTTTGTATTCAGGAGCACCGGTTCAATCACAGAGCCGGCTGCTGTCACACAATGAGAGCAAAAAACAACTGTAAAGAATGATACAGCATGATTACTGGGCCTTTCATGATGGAAACACAGCAAAGTGCCAGTTTCACATTTCTAAACTTTTGGACCAGCCAGGAGGTGTGCTTCATCTGAAGTCTGAATCGTTGAGAACAGACAAATAAGGAAATACAGATTTCTTCATTGACTCAAACTGTGAAAACACAGTATTTTAGAGTATCAGAACATGTTGTGTGTGGTTTTTTTTTAATGTGGATTGCTTGTTTTTTTGTTGTTTTATTTTTCTCTTTTACAAAAAAAATTGGGCAAACTAAGATATTATTATAACCATTTTGTTTTCTTCTGCATTCTGTTATTGTTTTGTATAACATTACAAAAAAAAGAATAATGACGTAAGAAATGAACTATGTTTGGATAAATGAACTATGTTTGGATAAATGAACTATGTTTGGATAAATGAACTATGTTTGGATAAATGAACTATGTTTGGATAAATGAACTATGTTTGGATTGCCCAATAAACACAAAGTTGCAAAAATAATTTAAAAAACAAATATATTCTGATAAAATGCTCCATTCCTCTGACGTATGATCGTTTAAACAACCTGCACAGACGCCTGAGTAGCGCTCGGCGGGCGTCTACTGCGTCAATTTGTTCCCTTCGTCTCTTAAACACAGAAACACACACTCGTTTCCACACGTGCATGCACACACAGGGCTACATACAAACATCTCTACACACACATACACACTCCTTACAGCTTCAATTTGTTCTTATTTGTGCTCGGCGAGGGGAAGGCGGGCAGTGCGATACAGTTGGATGGTTCGCGGCGTGGACAGAGAGCGGAGGAAAGAATGAAGGGAGGAAATAAACGAGTTGACAGTTAAGTGTATACATTATTCATGCAGGAATAAACGCTTCACTCGTAACTGTGGTGACATCACCATCCATCAGGGTCGCCTGCCTCCTCCTCCTCCTCCTCCTCCACCCTGCACACTGGAGAAGTTACCCGTCGGTGTGTGCGGTGAGTGTGTGTTTGGATTAGTGAGAATCTGTGTTAGCTCTACTTTAGCTCCATCAACTTTTCATGTTTTGGGCACTTTTCTTCTTCTACCTGTCGATCACTGCCTCCCCGTCTTTTCCTATATCATGGTGACCATTCGTCCAAATACAATGACCGAGACGTCTGCCATACCTCACACCATCGATCCATCAAAACAATAAAAATTCTGCCAAAACAAGGGTGGGAAGAGCAACATTAAATATGCATGTCTGCTTAAACTGGTTAATGGTTAAATTCATCTTAAGGCAAATAACAAGACCAAACGTGTGATCGTCAAATGGTCGCAGTTTGTCTCTGTTTAAGCAGCAGAACGAGCTGGTGATAGTTTTAAAATATTTGTGGGTGCGGTTAAATCCTGGTAGATCAGAGAAACTGTGAAAGAAAGAAGATCCATCAGATGATATTCATTTCTCAACTTTTGTCAGGAAAGTAACTCAACTTTGACTTTTGGTATCACAGAGGTCTTCTGTCTACCATCCAGCCAGCGAGCCAGCCAGCCATCCATCCATCAATCCATCCATCCAACCATCCATGCAACCATCCAGCCAGCGAGCCAACCAGCCATGCAAACATCTAACCATCCATCCTTCCATCCATCCATTCACCCATCCATCCAACCATCCATCCATCCAACCATCCATGCAACCATCCAGCCAGCTAGCCAACCAGCCATCCAAACATCTAACCATCCATCCTTCCATCCATCCATTCACCCATCCATCCATCCATCCATCCATCCATCCATCCAACCATCCATGCAACCATCCAGCCAGCGAGCCAACCAGCCATTTAAACATCCAACCATCCATCCTTTTTGCAACATGTAATTGTGTTCCTGATCACACATTATCATCTTCCTTCCCTTTCATTCAGCTTCCCTGTCCATCCATCATCCATCCAGTCTCCCTCTCATTCATCCATCTCTCCACCCCATCCACACCACTTATCGATGACCACATTTTCTTGTCTAAATCTTCCTCATCTTTGGATTCATCATCTCTCAACAACATTTGCCATCTCCTTCCTTGCCTCCTTCCCTCCTACCCTCCTTCTCTCCATCCTTACATCTCTCTTCCCACTCTCACTCTAACCCTGTATTGCTCCATGCAGGATGAATGGCCCCAGCGTCCTCACCCTCTTGCTGTGAAATGGCCGGCCTTTAATGAATGTTTCATGGCCGTGACATCGTCCAGCTCCACTTTATGGCTCTATTTTTTTCTCCTTGGGCTATTTCACAGTGTAATGTTGCCTCTGCGTCGTACTGGCAGCAATATTTTCTCTGTATAGATCTTGCAGTCGGTGCTGCAATATGTTGCCAGAAGTTCCAGGTCCTTCTGGAACCTTCCTACACGTCTCTTTGTAGAGGATGTAATGTTGCCTCAAGGTGCCTGGTCGCAGATGGATCGGCTCTAAGAAGCACCTGGCTCTATTTCCCTAAATATCTGTTCTCCTAGTGGATTATCCGTATCTGTGCTGCTCTGTAAGTACTACAGTTTGTAATGTGCTGAAGAATAAACGTGTGCCAGCAAGTAAACATTGATTGCAGGAGATACTCCAGCTGCAGGCTATGGTTCTGTCTTTCCTTGAAAACCTAACGTTCCTCTGAATACCCAGTTCATGCATCCTGCACTAACTCCTGACTCCTTGAGTCCAGAGACAGACGCACGAGTTAAAAGACCGTCTTCATCACTGATTTTTTTTTTTTTTTGGCCTCTGCAGGTCCCAGGCTTTCACAGCAGATCCTCAGTAGTTAAAGTAGACATACGGAGATCTAAAGGGATCAGATGATTTGGTGTTTAAATGTCTGCTAATGAGCTCAGCCCGGCCGTTCATTTAAATCTCTTAAAAAAACTAATTTAGTTCAAAGTGTGCTCATCAGATGGGTGGATTCAGACAGATCTGACTGCCATGAGTAGTTTTGAGGTTCAGAAGTGATTACTAAAAGCAAATTTATGATTTCTAACCTGTAATATGAGACCTTTAAGGAAAATAAGACATTCAAATACAAAATATAAACACCATATTTTGTTGGCTCTGTCAATAAAGGTGAACAATTACTAAAGGTAAGTAAGAGTCTTACTGTCCCTTCGTACACAGATTCACCTGCTGGTCTTGTATTATCCAAATGGATTCTGTTCAACAAACCACTTCCAGAGGATTCAGGCTCACAGTTTGACCCGTCCGTGTGGAGTCACAGCTCACAGGCTGAATCAGACTTCCAGGTACAAAAGCCCAACTCTCAACAATTGCAACTTAAAATGTCTCGAATTATTTTATTTAAAAAATCTAGGGAAATTTGAGGCAATTAAAAGTATTGGAAGAAGTTCACAGTAAAGACTAAAGAGTCTCAATGATTGTCAGACTGTAAAAGTGAAGCTTGCAGAAGAGGTATGTGTTTGTTCTGGCCCAGGAAGTGTGTTGGCCAATAGGTTTATAGACTTTCCTTGGTTTGCTACTGGAAGCTACCTAATTCCCAGAAATGTAATATACAACACCGCCAAGCACCGCCATTTTTCTTTTTCTTAAGCGCTAACTAAGGGGGGAGTAACTTGGGATTGGTCTGTAACTTTAGCAAGTACAGCAGGACAATAAATAATTAGACATTGGACTGTAGCTTTTTGATAGCATAGGTTCTTTGAAGATTTATCTATATGCCGATGACACACATGTATTTGTAGAAAAGTAGATTCATCATATTAAAGTCATTCTGAGCTCTGCCATCTCTTTCCCCAGTACTGTACGATACTTTTCCATCACTTCAGACCCTTCTGTTACTCACCTGCCTTCCAGCCATCCTCCTCACATTTACCTGACCAGTCACCTGTCCAAACACCAGCTTCTCATTATTCATTGGCCCAAGGATATCCTCCCCAACAAGCATTCATCCATGTGCAGCTAGACTGTCTCTGTGGCATCAGCTTTCCAGCTCTGTCTCCTGTTCTGTCTGCGAGCGTCTGACCTCCAGCCTGTTCTTTCACACCTCCTGGTTTTTATTTTCCTGCTGCAAAAAGAAAATGTTTACTTTTGATCTTTGACCAAAATAACAACCGCTAAATTTAGGCCATATGAACATGTCAGCCATCACCTGCCAGTTTCCAAAATCTACACCAATGCTGCTTTCATGTGCTCCTCAAGGTCCCAATTCACAAGGATGGGAGTCATTTTTTCTAACATTGGTGTGTTCAAGATTTTTAAGCCATAGTATGGAAACAACATGGCCACTACAAAGAAGAAATTTGTTAGTCAGAAATAATCAAGGTCACTCTACTTGGACATCAATCAATGGGTCAACCATAACATTGATATGCAATACCTTAAAAGATGAAAATTAAATATAAGCAAATAAGCAAGTCTGGTACCTACATCTCACATTCTGAGTTGCTGTTTTACTTTGTTGAGCATTCATGTAACAAAGGAGGACACTAGTGCGCCGCCTTAACACTCCTCACAAAGAGAATGACAGACCATGACTGTTCAAGATTTTTTCTTTATTAAACAAATATTTGTTTTAAATATAGGCTATACATGCATGTGTTGAAATGCTCATACAAATTTGGGTTTAAAACATTGTTTGGTTCTAAAGTTTCTGATTGGTGACATGTTTCTGGTCTTGGTTGCTGGACTTCAGCACTCCGGCCTTCATTGACTCTCGTTATAAATTCAACATGCTCATGAGGGGAAGATGTGCTTCAGACCAGACTAGCATGAGTCAGCAGTTTTTTAAAGTTTGTCTCTACAGAGTTTAGGAAACTCAGTAACTCAGTACAAAGTATGATTAGTAAAAAAGATAATTTCTTAAGTTAAAAATGATCGCGATGCTAATTCTGTTAGCCAGTTAATTGCATTTTCCAGTATGTGTTAGCATCAAGCTAACCCCAGAGAACAATGTACCACCCGACACTGCAAATAACTCGTCAAAGTCAAGAACAGATTTTCTGACATCCCCTGAATGCAGGGTAAACGTTAGCCTCCAATGAAACACTAGAACAACAAAAATATGAAGATGGGGGAAAAGGAATACTTTGCAGTTCAGCTCTACAAGAACATGTTCAAGTCCTACACTTTGCCTCAGCAAATCTCCGTGTTCCCTGTCAACCTGACCTTCCTCCAGAAGTAGTCTTTTCTCTCAGCTCTTATGAGATAAAATGACCTTTCAGTCAGGGTGAGCTTGCAGCTACACCTCATCTTCCATCTGAGACTGAAAACTAATCTACTGAAGCAGGACCTTTGCCCAGCAGAACCATTACACATCTCCTCTTTTTTTCTCCTTCCCTAATTGCTCCATCCTCAGAAGAACCATTTCTCTGTCTTCCCTCGGCGGTATCCTTTAATGGACATTTTTTCTCCTATATAATCCCGCTGCTGAGCCATCGTAGCGCTGACATTTTTTAGTCCTGAGTTTAACTTAGTGGGCTCGGGTTTCTTACAAAGCCTGCATGCAGGGTTCATTTCCATCCCACTCACCTATTGTAAGGCCGTCTGTGAAAGAAAGAAGATTACAATGAATGTGCTGCACAGGCTGAAATCTTCTTTACACATGGAACGTAAAGAACAGAGGAATTGATCTCCCATCATACACCTGTCCTACATGTGCTTTAAAATGTAATTTTAAGCAGCCGCAGCCGCAGCGTCTCTTAACGCAGCAGACTCCGACTGTTGAGCAGAAGAGAATTTATTTCTGCAATATCACATTTCATCATTTCTCATTTGAATGAAACTACCTCATGAAACAAAATAGACTTTTACTCTACGCTCTTTTTATTTTATAAGATATTCTCTTTGGTATGAAGCGATGGGTTTGTACACGTAATGGGACACGCACACACTTGAGAAATTAAGGGGTCCAAGTCCCGTTGTGGACCAAGTCTGGTAGCTGGAGCGGCGCCAGCTCACTTCCTGAGCACTGCTGAGGTGTCCTTGAGCAAGACAACGGGGTCGGAGGTTCGATCCCCTGCAGCTCCTGCAGCCACATGTTGACGTGTCCTTGGGAAAGACACTTAACCACAAGTTAATTACTTAGTTAAGTTAATAATAGTTAGTTAATACTGATGGACACCTACTTTGCAGCCTTTGCAGCCTCTACCATGTGTTTTTGAATGGGTAGGAATGGTTAACTATGACCTGCAGGCGGCGCTGGTGACGCAGTGGTTGGTGCGTGTGCCCCATGTATGGAGGCTGTGGTCTTCAAGGTGGGCGGCCCCGGGTTCGAGTCTGGCCTGTGGTTCCTTTCCCGCATGTCCGACTCTATCCACTGTCCCATCGCTCCATTAAAGGCACAAAAAGCCCAAAAATAAATCTTAAAAAAACAAAACAAAAAACCCTGTTGCACATGAAAGAGGGCCCGAGCATTTGTAGATTTTGTGCCTTGCTCAAGGGCTCTGCAGACCTCAAAAGTACTCAAGAAGTGAAAGTGATTAGATTCTTTATTTAGTACACATTCTGTAATTGCTCTTTCTCCACAA
Source organism: Labrus bergylta (assembly GCF_963930695.1). Lineage (NCBI taxonomy): Eukaryota > Metazoa > Chordata > Actinopteri > Labriformes > Labridae > Labrus > Labrus bergylta. Next base: position 28,361,274 of record NC_089205.1, read on the forward strand.
CACTGGCACTTCTCCAGCAACCAATTCCAAGACTTTGGTCTCTACCTGGACTTGACCTCTGGTTCCCAGCAAATGTCCCTACAGACTGAGCTACTGTCACCCCCACCCCCTTTCCATTATCTGAGGAGGGGTCATTTGAATGTGATGCGAGACTTAACGGGAGCCAATGAAGGTGGATGAGGGTCGGGGTCAAGTGTGCTACAAGAAATGACAAAGATGAACAGAGTTTAACTGAATGTATGTTAGAAAACGGTGAAACTTAAAATTCCATATCTGGCACTCGAGCTGCGTCCATGTGAGAACTGTTTCCTCCTGCACAGATATATTTATTTTAAGACGTGCAGAAGTCTAATCTCGAGAGCTCATATGCTGCAAGCCTTCTGTTCATCTCAGAAGTATCATTACAGCCGTGCTGCAGAGATCTGATATGTTTCCAACGTACAGGAAACATATTTTCACTGAAGACACAGAAAAGACAAGAAGATGGACGGAAAGTTTCAATGTCTCCACACTGAGGAGAATAAGAGGGTCATTTATTCATCCAGAGGAGGCTTTGTTCACTGCAAACAGGCTGCAGCTCATTTATACTGTGTGTGTGTGTGTGTGTGTGTGTGTGTGTGTGTGTGTGTGTGTGCCCTGTGGGATGCTCCTTGCTGTTAGGTTTAACAAGGTGGCCACTGAAGCTGAAAAATCTCATGCATCCTAAAAAGCGTTTTCAAACAGTCGGTCATTAGAGAGAGCAGTCCTCTGTGCAGCAGGTACATGTTCACAAACACCATCTACACCAGGTGTAAGTCAGTCCTCTATTCAGATCTATTTCTTTTTTATTAAGGCAGCCCTTTTTGAATAAATGGTTTGAAATAATTCATCTTCTTGCTCGCTGAAGCTCTGCCGTTCAGAGATCCTGGCTCGTTACAAAAGGTGTCCGAGCGTTTGCAGTCAGATCCCACCGGACTGAGGAACTCTCAGCCAATCACAATAAGACAGTCCACATCTACAGGGGGGAGGAGTCACCAATTAACCTAACAAGCATGTCTCTGGACTCTGAGAGGAAACTGGAGTACACAAAGGGAACATGCAAACTCCACACAGAGAGGCTCCTGTCAGACGAGGAATTGAACCAGGGACCTTCTTGCTGTGAGACAACAGCACTTACCATTTTATGATTATTATATTATTCTTACATCAGATTTAATATGCAAATGTGAAGTGTATCATGTTGATCACACACGACTCTAAACATTAGTCCTCACATTTAACATTATATCCTGGTACAACTTTCTCAATGAAAAATGCAAGATAAAACTTAGTTGTATCATTAAACATGCAACTAAAATCTAAATTTAAAAAAGCAGTCTGCATCACTCAGGACCCCTCACACCCCTCCACCACTCGTTTCAGCTGCTCCCCTCAGGCAGTCGTTTTAAATTACCACTGGCGAAAACTAAAACTTACAGAAACTCTTTTATTCCCACTGTAATACACATTTTAAACCAGGCTAGATAAGAAATGTTTTTATGCTGTGCATGTGTGTTTTTACCTATTTAGGGTACTTTTAGCTATTTATGACCTAATGTGAGTGTTAGTGTGAATGTTTGTATGTTTTCATGTTGAGCCTCAACAAAAGGTCATTTTCTGTCACGGTGTGATAGACATTAAAGTTTTTTGAATCTTGAATCTTAAGCTCAGATATCGATCTCAAAGGAAATTCTGCTCTCAGGTTTCTCCAACATCACTGACCAGGATTAAAGAGTAAAACAAAAGAGTATCAAATATAAATGAAATACTAAAAGACAGAAATAAAGTGTATCATTTAGTGTAAAGTTCATGAGGTCAGTAATGTCAGATAAGACGTCATCATAACGAGACTGTAACTGTTCAAAAGAGGACTACGTTGCCAATAATCACTCATGTTACAAATTATGCTTTACTGTTGATGTACGTAGCAGCCATGTTGGATTTTAACCCGGGCTGCTGAAGTTCCTCTGAGTGTCTGAGTTGGATTTCCGACTCCAGGGGGCGTTCCTCATGATTTATCAGAATCGTGAACTCTGAAGTTACGACTTCTGAGATTAAATGGAACACACCAATAGTCCTCCAAACGGGCGACCCGGGTTCAAGCCTGACCTGTGACTCCTCCACGTCTCAATCCCCCCCCCCGATTTCTGACCAAAGGCACAAAGCCACAAAATAACACCCCCTCTAGAATAACTCACAAATTGTGAATGAATGAATCAAACTCCGACACAGAAGTCAAACTCAGATTTGATTTAAGCTTCACAGTCAAACAAACATGTTCACAACAGGCCAGAGTAATTCTTAATTGAATACATATTTATGTGTTTATAGTTGGAGCTGTAACTATCATCTTTTATTTTCCTTGTTCATGATTTGTATCCTCTTCTGTTAAAAACTTTTAAATAAAGTTTTTCTGTTTATCAAGGCAAAAAAAAAAAAAAGAAAAAAAAACTCGGACTGTACCACTTTACCAGGACTCTGGATAGCTGCAGCTTTGAAGGTGTGTTATTATGTCCTCACCTTTTTTATTTTACAGTGATTGAAAGCCAGATGTTGTGTGACGTCATAATTATCGACGTCAATCTCTGCCTCTTTATCAGAGAGCACTTTATTTGACGCAGCGTGAGACCTCCGTGCGTAGCGTACCTGACTTCTCTTTCACCTGAGAGACGTCAGTCAGCGTCAGCTCGCTCACGCAGTTCTGTCTGCATTTTACGCACAACGAAGTCAGAAGCAGATGAAGACTGAAGCAGGTTTAGGATTGTGGACGTTTCATCCAGGATACAGAAGCTCATGTCTCTTTTCTTGGATTTCATCCGAACTGGCAGCTGCGAGAAAACATCAAAAGTAAATGTTTCACCTTCTTTACTTAGTTTGTCTATGTGGTCTTGTTGTCTCTCGAGCTGCAGACCGCCGTGTCTGCTGTTATTGCAGTAGCTGCAGGACATTCACGTTGCTTGCACACTCGTAGTTTGTTGTTTGTTTGTTTGTTTGTTGATTTTGTCGCTGGATTGTGTAACAATTGGATGTCAGGCTGTGTGGACAGTCAACATCCCTGAATGTCAGACTGACTCTCTGGCCCTCCACCCTGGACTGTCTGCTCCGCTGGTTTACTCTCATATTAAAAGTCTCTGCGTGATCTAGAAACACAGTTAAGCAGTGAGTACAGTATGTTATTCTTCTTTTCTCTAGTCCCTCAATTAAACAACTTTTATACACGAGGGGAGGAGTCAGCCGGCCGTCCTGGCGATGTAAACAAAGTGAAGATAGGACTCTGAAAACTCTGAAAACATCACAGACAGTGGGACTCGGGTGTTACACCCATTGTAGACAGTCATGACTCACAGAGTTATTTTCAGAGGATAAACTTGATTCATATTATATTTAAGTGTGAAAAATCACATATAAAGCCTTTAAGGTCTTTTTTTAGGTTTTAATAAATGCAAAGTGCATGATGCACCTCGCAGGACAAGCAACAACAAGTAGTTAAAAACATGCAGAAACAGAAGTGAGAAATAAAAACCTCCTGCAGAGAAACACCTGCACAGAAGCACCATGATCACTGATTTAACAGTTTCCCTTCAACGTTCTCAGCTGTCCTGTTAAACGTGCTGCAAAATGTAGAACGTAGAACAAATGAAATCACTCCATTAAGCACTGATTATGACTCTGTGTTTAATGCTTAATGTCTGCCAAATGTTTCCGTTCTGATTTTAGAGCACTATTGACAGACTTTAAACTCACGTTATGACACCACTTTAATGGGATTTTACATAATTTAAGAGATTATGTCATCGTTTGTTTAAAGAGACGGAGAGAGAGAGATGAGTGATGGGAGGAGAATTAAAAATGGATGGAGAGAGATTAGAGAGGAATTCAAACTGAAGAAGAATGACGGGGGGGTGGATGAAGTTAGAAAGAAGAAAGGGAAGATGCTGTGATGGAAGAGGAGTGACAATAAGTGTCAAGAGGGAGGAGGAAGGAGGGAAAGAGGAGGAGAAGGAGAGAGGATGAAAGGAGAGAGGGAGTTCAGACGGAGGAGACGAAAGTCAAAGGGAGGCTGTTCTCACATGCATTACATCTTTTTTTCATTACTTACAAAAGTGTGTGTGTGTGTGTGTGTGTGTGTGCGTGCGTGCGTGCGTGCGTGCGTGCGTGCGTGCGTGCGTGTGTGTGTATTATGAGTAGGATAATATTCCAATGAGAGATATGGACTGACAGCAGATGAAGTGGGTGTGTTGTCTCGAGGAAGAGGAGGCGATATGGAGCTTTTGTGAAGAGGGAAGAGTGTGAAGTGTGTGTCGCGTGTGTGTTTATGTGTGTGTTGAACGTGCAAAGAAAAGATGAACAGGAGGATGAAAGTGAGATTGTGTGTGATGTGTTCTTGTGTGTGGCAGCGGTGGGCGACATGCATTTTGATGGAGTGAGACTGGTGTGTGTGTGTGTGTGTGTGTGTGTGTGTGTGTGTGTGTGTGTGTGTGTGTGTGTGTGTGTGTGTGTGTGTGTGTGTGTGTGTGTGTGTGTGTGTGTGTGTGTGTGTTGGTAGAAGCAATTACAAATACAAAAAAGGGGCGGGACTTCTGATATCAGCTTCAACACAACAATGGCGGAGGAGAACGTTGTCTTTTACCAAGGGGCAACCTCCGGTCTCGAAAAATGAAGCCTATGCGGAAGTACAAAAAACTGCAGTTCCTCGAGGTTCCTCTTGAGGCTGGCTGCAGAAGCGCCGGAAGTGCCATAAGCCCACAGCCAAAAAAGCCCGTTTTTACCACAGGAATCAACATGTTTACAGCCTGGTTCAAAAAACGAGATGTATCTGAGAAGTTGACGGCCCCTTCTCCTCACACTGTGGGGGGGGTGAATTTTTTTATAACTCATCGGATTGTTTTTTATTAAGGAAAACGACTATGCCCATATTAGGATTGTGACAGTTTGATTGACAGCTCTGCGCGCCGCATCTGTCTGACGCGTCCATGGTCGCGTCAGGAGCAGGAGCTATGTACGCAACACTAGCTTAATTCGGCTTCATCCCGTTCCCGACCTTGAACCGTTAGCTTTCTTCATCTTTTTTTCTTCGTTTGGAGTGTTTGTTTAGCAAATATCTAACAACGAATATGTCTTGCTGTGCGGTTAATTGTAGTAACAGACCATCCAAGAAGTCGATTCTGCAGTTTTTTCGGTGAGTGATATAGTAGTGTTATATATTTATTGAATACTCTGTCCGGTGTCTGTCTATTTTTGCGGGGCTAGCTTGTTTAGCGTTAGCTTGTAAACCAGCCGGCTAACTGTACAATTGGCCTCAGTGTAGCCCATTATTTACGCTCAGTGGTTTAGCCGATCTCCCATTCATGCCAAAGATGCTAAAGTTAACATCTCTAGCCAGCATTATTTAATTGGGGGAAAAAAGTAATTCCGAAGAGTTAGAAATTTTAGTTGTTAAGATGTTGAAAAGAATGAGTTTGTGTGAAGCTAAAGGTTCACCTCGGTGGTTAACCACAGACTTTAAATATGATTATCTGACGTTATGATGAATGCTATACTCAACATAAATGTCGAAATTTATAAATAAACTTTGGATATTAATTCTGCGTTAGTACTTTCCAATAATAACGTAATATGTCATTGTTATTTTTGAGATTATTTTTTTGGATGACGTTCATTTCGACGGCCCACAAACTGAAAATTATATTTTCTGTCATGATTTTTATAACATAAACATGCGATAACAAGTACAACTCGACGGGTAGAGATCAGCTATATATTGAAGCTGTGCCAAGTGTGCCATTACGCACAGAGGTAGAGAGATATGAAACATCAACTTCAATCAATAATCAGTTGTAATGTTAATCCGTTTAGCACAGAATATTGGGAGTTACACCCATGTTGTCCAAACGGCTCCAATAAGTGCGCCAGGGACCAGAGGCTCTGAATATTTCTGATGTATTCTGTGACTTTTTTGTCTCCTCTTGCCGCGACGGAACAGCACTCTCGGTGCTCCTACAAATGAAGCGTTCTTAATCGATATGGATGCTCTTACAAAGAATATAGCAGTAGTAATATATATATATATATATATATATATATATATATATATATATATATAAATAACATACAGAATGAAAATAACATATACAGTAAAGCAATATGTACAATAAATAGTTTTAAGAATACAGCCATGTTGATGTATGTGAATAAGATAGACTGACATATGTGTTAACACATTTTGCCTGTAAATAGTTTTCCTCTAGGTGATTCAGATAGGCTGGAGCAGTGGATGCTCAACCTAAGAAGACAGAACTGGACTCCCAACAAGGCCTCTCGTCTGTGCAGTGAACACTTTGAAAGCTGTCACATCGGCACTGATTCCAGGGTATGGAGATATTTTAAATATTATTATTAACAAAGAAATGTATTGTTTTAAACTGATGAAGTACTATCCACAATAAACTGCTTAATTGCACAGTGTAAGTGCAACACAGATGAATACAGTAAATTAACACAAAATGGATTTAATGGATAACTGCTATTTTCTGTCTAACTAATTTTTTCCCTTTTCTTTTTACTTTTTAATAGGGGAGGAAATGTCTAAAGAACACCGCTGTGCCTACCATTTTCCACTTCCCAGAGGAAAAAGTGCCAGGAGGAAAATGCTTGGTGGTAAGTGCAAATGAGGTAAGTGACAATGGCATGGTTGTTTTGAGAAGTGGTGAGGAGGTTTCAGATGTAGGTGATGGTAGCAGTGCCGTAAATCTCATTGCTGATCACAGCAATGTCATGATGGAAGACACACCCCAAGAAGCCTTTGTTGCTCAAGATGTCATTCATGATGACATTACGCTGACAGCGAATGCAGGGGAAGATGTTGGTCTAGGTAGCAGCAATCAACCCATACATCAGAGTAAAAATTGGACAGCATTAGATCACTGTTACATTAGGCCAAAACAGGTAAGTTTTGATCTAATGGCCGTATCTCAGGGTGATCACTCTTACGGTGTTTCTCATTCTCCAAGAACACTGAAGAGGATGGCTTCTGCTACAGAGATAAAGCTCTGTGCAGCTCGAAAAAAGCTGAGGTTGAAAGTCCAGCACACAAGAAGATTGAAGGCAAAAGTTTCTTCAATGAAAGGTTTAGTCAAAGTGCTTCAGAAGAAACTTCTAATTTCATCGGAATGTGCCTCTCTTCTTTCTGATCTCGAAGATGTTCCAAGAGAGATCTTTCAAAGACTGAAAAAGAAGAAGTCTGTGTTTTCAGAGAATCTGAAACAATTCGCCACAACACTGCACTTCTACTCTCCGAAAGCCTATGACTATGTCAGAGAGAAATTTCTTTTGGCTTTGCCTCATCCACAAACCATAAGAAAGTGGTATAGTAGCATCTCTGCAGATCCTGGATTTACTGTTGCTTCTTTCACAGCTTTAAAAAGTCATGTTGCTGATCAGAAAGGATTAGGTAAGGACACAGTTTGCTCATTGATGATGGATGAAATGTATATTCATAAGCAGACTGAGTTTGGGGGGGACCAAATTCACGGCTATGTTGACATCGGAGCTGGTGAAATTGAAAACGTAATTGCAACACAAGCATTGGTCCTCATGGTTGTTGCAGTTAATGCGTCTTGGAAGATCCCCATTGCTTACTTCCTCATCAACAGCATGACCGGACAAGAGAGAGCAAACATTGTCCGAGAGAGCCTAGTTAGGCTTTATGAAATCGGTGTTAGGGTTGTCTCATTGACATGTGATGGACCATCTCAAAACTTTGCAATGGTCAAAGAGCTTGGTGCCAAGTTGGACCTCGTGGACATGAAACCCTTCTTTTTCCATCCTGAAGATCACACACAAAAAGTCCATGTTCTCTTGGATCCATGTCACATGCTCAAGCTTCTTCGGAATGTCTTTTCAACAGTCGAGGTTCTGGTGAGAGAAGATGGCCAGCAGATAAGATGGCAGTACATCAAGGAGCTCAACAAGCTTCAGGAGAAGGAGGGTTTGCGCCTTGGCAACAAACTGAAGATGGCACATATTCAGTGGCGCAATCAAAAAATGAAGGTACATCTTGCAGCCCAACTTTTCAGCAGCAGTGTGGCTGATGCCATTGAGTATTGTGAGAGGGGGCTTAAATATCCCCAGTTCTTTGGATGTTCAGCCACTGTTCAATTCTTGCGCACCATTGATGCTGCTTTTGATGTCCTTAACAGCAGGAACCCACTTGGAAAGGGATTTAAAGCCCCCCTGAAGCCAGCAAACAAACACCATGCCAAGGCCATTTTAGATGAAGCAGAGTCACTCCTTTGTGGGCTCAGAATGACAGGAAGAGACAACACACTTGTACATGTGCACTCTACACAGAAGAGAACTGCCATTTATGGTTTCATTGCTTGTGCAAGAAGTGTGATGGGCATCTATGAAGATCTGGTAGAGCAGCCAGCAGCCCCATGCCGATACCTTCTGACATACAAACTCAGCCAGGACCACTTGGAGCTGTTCTTCTCTGCAATCAGAGCACGTGGCGGATTTAACAACAACCCCAATGTGAGGCAGTTTAGAGGAGCTTACAAGCGCCTCCTTGTAAGGCATCAGGTAAAAAGAGGCACAGGTAACTGTCTCCTTCGTGACAACACAACCATCCTTGATTCAACACCCGCGACTGTGAATGTTGCGCGCAGGTTGGATGTGAAGCCAGTTGAAGTGCTTGTGCCTCAGGATGACAGTCTGTCTGACCTTCCAGATGTTGACAGTCTATCTGAGTACAAAGACGCAGCAATTTCTTACATCACAGGCTTCATCGTCAAGAAGATGAAACAGAAGATAACATGCATGGCTTGCTCACAAGCACTGACCTCAGATGACTCGGTTCACCATTTCATTACTTTGAAGAACAGAGGTGGCCTCCAGAAACCATCACCGGACATCACTGCAGTTTGCCAAGCTACTGAAAGACGCTTTCAGAGGCTTCTAAAAATCAATGAGGGCAAGCCTCCACTGGGAAGAGGAACAACTGCAGCAATTGTCACCCAGGTTCTTGCAGATTGTTCAGAGAAGAATCTCTTTCCCCAGCTGCACAGCCACATGTTTGACATGTGTGTTGAAGCCAACCATGTCCATGTTTTGGTAAGGATGGCTACTGCATGGTACTGCAAAGTTCGACTGAACCACATAGCAAGAAGAGAGGCAGAAAAAATAAAGGAAGGTAAAGTGGTTCGCAGAAAGCTTACTAAATTAATCCATTTTTATGGAGATTAAATAAAAGGTGTTTGGTCACTTCTGTGTGTGGTTAAAGTACATAAGTTATGTATATATTTTGATATTGTACATATGTGTATATATTTATATGTATGTTTCTATTACTGTACAGTATGTTCTTCTACCTGCTTCTCTTTGTTTATATGTGCATATTTGTATGTGTATATATTTGTATGTATGTTTCTATATCTGTACAGTATGTTCTTCTACCTGCATCTCTTTATGTATATATGTATATTTGTGTATATGGTTCTCTAATTGTACAACAAATTCTATTTCCTGCATATCAGAATGTGGCCAACTCCTTTTTGATGTTTTTCTTGGAAATGGAAATGGTAAGTATAATAATGCTATAGAACAACATTGAAACTGTTACTTGGAGCCTGCATGAACGGGGCACAAGTAACTTTCAATGTCTGCCGTTTAGAAAGTGCACATGTTGTCACAAGTGAGCAGAAATCTTGAATGTACAGAGCTGGAATTAAAACAATAATTGAACTTAGAGCCTGCATGTACGGGGCCTTAGTTCTTAGTGAAAAGACTTTCTTTCTTTTTTCTCAGAAAAACCCACCGATTACATAGATGATTATCAGTTGGAGTCTGCATGAACGGGGCCCAACTTTTCTATTAAAAATCTACTGGGATGCTACTTCAAGACATAATGAAAATAGAATTCTCAAAACTGTACATAGAGCCTTTAAAGAGAAACCTCACCTCACCACTACTTAAAGCCAATGTCAAATAAAAACTGAACACATGAATGACTGGTCAATGTCTTTTAGAGTCTGCATGAACGGGGCCTAAGATGATGTTGATCTGTTAATCATTTTCAGTGTCAGATTCGTTGTAGTTATTATGTACATAGTTTATGGAATTGTTTGTCCAATTAAAAGTTTACTTAAAATTAAAATGTCTACAAAAAATAAATATTATAGAGTTTACCTATAAACAAAAAAAACTTCAAGATGTTCAAATGTACTGTATGTTAAATGTTCTGATTTGTATTATAGAGTTCACCAACACATTTTTGGATCTCCAGGTTTGATAAAAATGTTATATATTAATATTTAAGTTATGTATGTTGAATTGATTGTTAATTTTGCTGAGGGTTTTTGGAAATTGTTATTGTTACATAGTTGTTATAAGGTAGATAAACATACTTCCTGATTTATTTTGTGATTAATTTTGTCCCCATTGCTCACCCTCAGGTTCAGTAATAGTACGTAACTTTTGCATTGTTGTTATATTCTTGCTTTTCATTTTCACTTGTCCTGTGCTGTAGTGTCTTGTGTGTTTGTCCCGTGTTATATGTTCCTACTCTTGGCCTGCACCTTGTCGTGGTGAGTGGGCTTTCAACCAAGACAGGCCATACTGCATGTTTAAAACCAGAGTTTTAACCTCTCATTTTCTCTCTCATGTAGGATGTAGGACACCAGGGAGTTGTGTTTCAACAACCTCGCAAGTGTGACAAGCAAGGCATGGTTCAAAGGTTGAAGGTATTACTAGTTTCAACAAAAAAACTATGATTTTAAAAATTATTGTGTTTTTAATGTTAGCTTTGTTGTTGTGAATTCCATGTTATATATATATATCTTCTTCCTTTAGGAATATTTATTTCTTATTCCATCGTTGTCTTGATCACTGTCACATGTGAGCTGTTCAAACAGTAATCCAGACATGTCCATTTACAATCACTCCTGTTACCTCATAGCGTGGCGTACAGCGGTCAAAAAAGTGTAATTGCTCCCCGTCTAGCAACACCTGACACCCCAGTGATAGTTCCTACCTATATGTTTGTCATTCCCTGTCTGTTTAATCCTCATGTGTCTCTCCCCTGTCTGTGTGAGTGTGGTGGGCTCATGTTCCCAGGCGGCACCAGTGTGCAGCTCGTTGGTCATCAGGATCTCTACTACAAAGACTTCCCTCTGCTTCACCTCGCCGCCAGATTGTTTCACCAGCTCGTGTGGTTTGTACTCTCTTAGCTTCTCTGGATGACTAGTTCTCGTGTTATAGCTTGTGTAGCTAACCCCTTTTTTCTTCTCTGCCTTGCGTCAGATAGCTGTTTGTGTTTTTTGCTTCACCTCACCTGTGCTTTTGGGACACCACTCTGGGATCACGGACACTGCCACTTGGAACCTCACACTACCCCTCCCCTTGCACTTTTTGAGTCACATTTGGAATAAACTTTTTGTAACTTTATCCTGCCTATCTGAGTCGTGCTTTTGGGTCCAGAATTTGTACTAATCGTATCAGGAGTCTCCTACTAGTTTCCATTTCTTAACCTCTTATAACTGTAATACATTGGTTCTTTTTGATATATTTTATAAATATAAATGATGTGCTTTTTAATACTTCCCTTAATTGTTAACATTAAAACTCTTCTATATGCGATGATAAAGCACATCATTTGTATAGCTTAGATGGGTAAACTAGATGATATTATGTGATATTGATCTAGGAAGACCACATTTCTGAATGATTTTTAAACATTTTTCTAACCACACGTAATTAATGTAATTAACTCTGGTTGAATCTTGATTTTGATTGTTTTGAATTTGTATATGGGGACTTCTTGTGGCACATATTGGAACAGAAAGAGCAGAAATCTCTCCACTTTACATTATTAGAGATTAAGGAAGGGTTTTTGTATCTAAAGCAAGTAACAAAAGGCATGCTCTAAAAATTATTATAGCTCTGGTGTCAAGGACATTTAGTTGTCTTTAATTATAAAGCTAAATACTCTACCCAAACAGATATTAACTACATTACTATTTGGTAAAAAGAATGAAAATGTATACTCATAAGTAGAGACAAAGGAGTGAATATACATAGAATACTTTTTTAAATAAAAAATAAATAACCACCAAAATAAATAACAAGCCTGGTGCAAAAACAAATAGGGGTGATAGTTATTGTCCATTGATGGGACTGCGGGAACAGACGGGGGACTGCAGGAACAGCGAGGGACTGCAGGAACAGACAGGGGACTGCAGGAACAGCGAGGGACTGCAGGAACAGCAAGGGACTGCAGGAACAGACGGGGGACTGCAGGAACAGGAATTTACATAACATATGTATGGTGACAGCTATGTCCATCATGAGCCCAGGGAGCTGCAAAGAGTGGGTGGTTGGTTGGGGGGGGGGGGGGGGGGGGGGAGGGACACAGTGTCATGGCTACAGAAGCGGATGTTTAACAAAAGTATAAAGAAACTCAACATTAGCCATGGCAGTGGGCTATGAATTTGGCATCTAAAAAAAGGTCCTAAAGGCCACTTTCAAATTCCAGTGGAGTTTCACTGTATTTGGAAGTGGTCTTTAAGGCAATGAGCAAAATTACTTAAAAATATATCATTTCCCCTAGATGTGAAATGAACTCCATCTTTCAAAAATAGCCCAGGACTGTCATGTCTAATTTGAGGGTGCTCAATCATTGCACCGCTTATGGATCCAACAAATGTAGCCATAACACTGTTGACAAACCTACGAGATTTGTCGATCTTCCCCGGATGGATGCCATGCCTCCACTGGCACCTCTGGGTGAGGGCAGACAGCATGATCTTCATGCCAGGGTGTCGTGCGTGGAGTTGCTGAAGGTCCTCCTTCATCATATTGACCAGCACGACACCACTGACATGTCCCATGCTGTTGCCCCCACAATGAATGATGAGGCCATCCGGGGGAGACCTCCCTCGGAGTGAGTTTTCAAAGAAGGGAAGGAGGCCTTTCCAGCGAAGTCCACCCCAGCCGAACCAACTCATGTGGACGTTCTTCAGGCCCAGGTTCCTTCCCTCTGTCTCTGCAGCTCTCTGGGCACCTCGACGGACACAGCTGTCACCAATAATCCACACGGTGTCTAAGGGAGAAATACAAAAAAGTTCAATTAATGCCTCAGACAAGACAAAATGTACAGTTAACTACATGTGACAGCTCAGGCTGTTTTTTGTTATGAGCCACATCTGCAGGAATAATATTGAACAAGGTAGCTGCAGTTCATAATAATAGATGCCAGTCTTAAAATACAATTTATTCTAATACTTACAGGTTTTGGCGGGTGAAGCTGACACTCCATCACTGTCCACAGACTCCATGACTTCAGAGGATTCTATAGAAAATAAATATCTTATGATTAATATAAAATATTTATTTTTTAGTTGTCATGTTCACCGTCATCACTGTTGACATCAGTAAATATAAGACACAGACATTCCTCTTTTTGTCAGAACAGTAACATGAACTGTATGCTTTGTAATATTGATTTCTTCTGGATGTCTCACATGTTTATTTACAGTTTATGTCTAACAGTAGGTTCATCAACAACAACGAAAAGAAAAGAAAAGAAGCGCCAAAGATCTTTCTTTTATGGTTTTCAAACAGACTTCTAAACTTTAAACATGTTATTACACCCAAGTAATGATTTGTAACACGATGTGAGAATTTTAATGTAAAGATTAGCCTCAAACTGTTTCTTACATTTTATGTTACAACTTTGCTAATGTTTTGTTCTACTAACCCAGACAAAGTCACTGCTCTGACTAATAACCACCGGTAATAATTTTTTTTAAAGTGTAGTTTTAAGACTTTAATTATATTTTTGGGTTGAAGATAATTCGTTTTAACTGTGTCATAGAAAAGTTTAAGGTTAACTTACTGTTTATAGTTATGGACGAGTGGGAGCAGGACAGCAGTAGCAGATAGAGCAGTTGTTAGCTATGCTGTGAAGTAGCCTGCTAGGCTGCTAGCGTCAAGCTCGTCGGTCGCGTCGGTCGGTCGGCGAACTTTGGTCCCGCCCACAGTCCCGCCTTACTGCTGTTACTAGGTTGATCCAAAGTTAGGTTGAGACAGCAAATCCAATATGGATGCGGCCGTCGATTGGACTCATTTTCTGCCTATGTCACAGACGCGTCAGGGTTTGTCAAGTAATATTTACAGTCTATGCACCAAACGCATACCTGGAGTCTGTGTAAATAGTAACGGCTTGGTTACACCGCTATGCAAACCCACAGCTAAAAGCTTTCATTGAGCCTGACTCTAAGGCTTGTTAGCCCATAACTTCTGCCTTACCTGAATGTGTTCAACAGTCCTGTCTGTTTAAGGGGTGCGTGTAGGTGACTCACCGTTCGTGCCGCGACCAGCACACTCGGACAGCCTGATCCACAGAGTCATTTGGGAGCGATCTCCTCCGCCAGCCCGCGCTCTTTCATACCAGTTTCGATTATGTGCAAAAAAAACGTGAAGTGTCGACACCAAAAAAAACTTTAATTCAGATTCAGTCTCTCAGGTGTCTTGCGTCCTGGCGTCTCCCTCGTTGCGTCCCTTCCAATCAAAACCAATGCACCTGCTCTTCTGCAGATGCTGCTCATGAAGATTACAGAGACAGAGCCACCACACCCCCCTCAGGTGTGACATCAGTACTGACCCTGCTTCTCCTCCTACCAACCACACCTACCACTAAAGACACTGAAGTGTATCCTCCTGAAGCATTATCATAGCAGATTTGTGAGCGGCCAATTTGCAGGCTTCGGTCAAAGCAAACAGCTCTGCTGCCTGGGCTGAGAAGCGGTAAGGAAGAGGGCCAGAGGCGAGTACAGAGGAGTCAGAGACAAAAGAGAAACCCAATAAGTCTAGACGTATGGTCTGGACAGGGAATAAAGATGCTGTTTTGTAGTAAGGAGTTGGACACAGTTGTTATGCCATCTATGGATTCTTGCTATAAGGGTTATTGTTGTATCATCGTATTTGTGATGCCCACAAAGAGGAGGGAATATCCTCCACCTCTGGTGGAAGGGAGATTTCATCAGACAAAAAGGCTGTGGTGTGAGGTGTATCAGAAGTGCACAGACCTTAAAGCATCGGTGGTTAACACAAGAGGTGTGTGTGTGTGTTAGTACAGCAAGCGGTTCTTTTTTGCATGAGCATGTGTGTGTGTGAGCTTCACTTCCATTTGCTGTCTTTTCTTTCGGCATCGGAGGATGTTCCCATCTCTCTTCATTGCTCCCAGAAAAACAGTAAAACTACATGGACCATCCTGGAGAAATAGTGAAAAAATTAGTGATTCTTTGTCTACTTAGTTTAGAGCAGTTTTTGGTTTTATTGTGTGAAGTTTCTGACGCAAAACTATTGAATTTACATTAACAATCATTCTCTTAAAAGCAGCATGCATACAACCATTTACAGAATGTTCTCTTCATCTTTTCTTAATGAATATGCTTATATGTAAAATATCTTTCATTTATATTTGATGTTGTCATCATGCATTCAATCAACACAAATACTTCTCGTTTGTATGTTTCTAGAACAATGTTGCCTGAGCTTTTTTATCAATATTCTCAGACTTTTACATTTCCTCTTTGTTGGTGAAGTTTCTGATTCCTGACATTATTATTTTGAAGACATTTAAAGATGAGTACTGCTGCATGGTGTGTTGTCAACATGTATACATAACTGACTTCTGTAAAATCATTGAAGAGATAAATTAAAGATACTAATCAGCACGTTGATGTCTTCTAATGTTTTCTAGATAAGAATCACAGCAGAGTGTAAAATAACTGATAAAGTAACCAGACAAATTAACATGTCATCTAGTACTAGTTTTACTGAAGTAACTTTTTTAGAAAATGAATCATGACATTTTTCTTCATCTCAAGCCTTTGGTTTTCTATATTCTACAAATCACCCCTCAGCTTTGAGATCATTACCATACATTATGAGTCCTTTTCCTACACCTTCCATTAGTTAGCTCAACAACACTGTCTTATATCAGTTCTCGTAACTTCAGAGGAGTTTCCATTAATTGTCCTCCCAGGTTAGGTTTTTTTTAAGGAAATTATATTATTCTTCATCAAAAATAAGAATGTAATTAATTTGTTCATTCAGTAAAAAAAGAAGAAATCAGCGGGTTTTATTTTTAGTCTTTTGCTTATAATTAAATGTACATATTTTCTTCACACGTCCAGTTCCTCAGAGTAGGGAGACCACAGTCTATGGCGCCATCTAGTGTCAGATTATAAAAAAAAGGCAAGGAAAAAGATGAGACAAATTCAATACCTTGTTTCTGATCTCATCATCAGTTGTCTAACTGTTGACATGTTTTGAGTACAGAAGGCCTCTAATGAGCTAAACTAGATTGAAGATTTTTTTTTACAATTTTATTTATGCTCATCCTCTCTAGTGGTTTTTAATTTCGACATTTAAGGCGGTGAGGATTAACACCTTTCCTTGCACTTTATACCTCATCTTTTCCCCAGAATGTATCCCCTTAAAACCACACCAGATCACTCCCATTTCAAATGTGTTTCTGCAGGCTCAAATAGAAGCATCAAAGCAGTTTTTCATGAATGCAGCCATCCCCTCATAAAGAAGCAATCTGCCACGAATTTCTGCTCAATCCAGAAACAATGAAGCTTGACATTAAAAGGAGCATGAAACTGGTAGCAATATTTACAAGTTCTATCAAGTGTTGAAAGATAGTTTTTCAAGCATTGCTGGATGGCTGAAAAGAGCACATGTGAAAAGATTCTAAACTTGTGTCATCAGAAAGTTCTTCACATCTCTGACATTATTTTTTTAAAGACATGTCACAAGATGGACCATTGTGGTTGTAACAAAGCTGATAATACTGTCATGAAAGTTTTGGATAACAGTGGATATGAGAAAATGTGAAATGTGTGAAATTGATGGTTGAGTTGTGCTTCACAATTCCAGCAGATGACAGGCTTACACAAATGATGGAGTGTCCCTTCTCAAACTTTCTTTAACACATTGGAATAGATCGATCAATCAATCTTTATTTATATATCGCCAATTCATAACAAATGTCATCTCCAGACACTTTAAAAGAGCAGGTAAAATACCTTACTCTTTATTATATTATCTACAAAGAACCAACATTAATCCATCATGAGCAAAGCATAAAACAACATTCAGTAAAGTTAGTGACAAGAGGAAACGTCCTTTAAGAGACAGAAACGTCGAGCAGAACCAGACTCATGTTGATCAGCTGTCTGCCAGAACTGCGTTGTGCTTGGAAAGTGGGATTAGAGCAGGGATGTCAAAGTTCTATTGGGTCGGGGGCCGGATTTGTTCAAATGAGACCTCAAGTGGGCCGGACTAATTTTGCAGACATCACTATAACTCAACACATGGCTATATAGGCTAATGTATGATTAGAAAAAAAGACAAAAAAGGTACTTGTATAGAAAGCTGCATGTTAACACATAAAATGTAAAAGTACAGTAAGCAGAGGGGTTAACTCTGTCATTGCAAACTGCATGTTGGCACATGGAAATATTTAAATATACAACATTACAGAAGAAAACATCAATAATTATGTTTTGTTTGAGATTGTTATATTATGTTTTAATATTGCTGTTCAAGGTTATACAAACTTTGACACAGGTTATTCTACCTGCCCTGGGATCAGTGCATTACTAGAGAGAGAGAGAGAGAGAGAGAGAGATACTATAGATCTGTGTGTGTCAGGCCACAGCACAGTTTGCACTCGTTAAGGTTCATTACAGATAAAACCTGCTCACATGAATAAGTTGTCACAAACACACAGAGTGTCTTTGATGCAAGACCGAAGTCATCTTAAGGTATTTTAG
>NC_089205.1:28379334-28384334 GCF_963930695.1 Labrus bergylta
AGCCACTGATCTACCCGTTCTGAAAATTAAATTAAACTCATTATCCTGTAATGTGAATAAAGAAATTAATTTTCTACTTCTACTACGACCCTCATCTGACCTTTTCTCTTCCCGACCAAAAAGTATGTTTTTGTGCTATCATAGCAGTTTGAACTACCTGTGACTTATGACTTCAAACAGTTTCAACATAATTATGTAAATGTATGTAGATAGAGATTCACACGTGTGAGTTTGTAATGAGAAAAACTTGGTCCAAACACTTAAAGGGCCATCACATACAGGGTCGTTTTAAGCCATAGCCACAACATCTGTCTGTGAAGCATGGAGTGTGGAGCTTTACGCTGAAACTCGAGGGGTTAACAAAAGACGTATGTGCCTGGAAAAAAAGCATTCAAGAAGATAAATCATTGTTGACAATCTGTCTTTCGTCTTAGGTGTGGCAGGAGAAAATGACTTCATGTACACATGAAAATGAATCACATGAAAGTTGAAACTCTACCCAGTTGCACACCTCTTCCCAGACAATAACAGAGTGACAAGGGCATTCTTCATGGACTGCCATTTATTGCAAAAGTCACAATTGATATTTAGCTTTCAAACTGGTATGTTAGTCGCAGTAATATACCAGTGCATTTTATATATTTTGTATTGTAATGTGTTAACTGCACAATGTATTAATAATGCTTTCTTAATCACTGGTATCACTGATTGCACAGCTCTGGACAGCTCCCTATGTCAATACTGTCTATTTACAACTCTGTTTTTGCACATTTACATTTATCTACAGCAAAGTATGTTGTATTTAATATTTTCATATTTAAGACTAGTAATGCTTAGTTAAATCCTGGTTGTATATATTCTGATTCTTAGTTTTGACATTTTTAGTGCTTATTTACTTTGTATTTAATATTATATTGTGTTTAAATTTGCTAATATTGTATTTTTGTGTGTTTGGACAACCTGCTGCTGTAATGCCACAATTTCCCAGTTTGGGATCAATAAAGTAATTCTATTCTATTCTATTCTAATAAACGTGTCTTGCATGCACTGGTATATAAATTGAAGGCCACATTTTAGATGAACAAAAAGGTATTCCAAGTGCATCTTATTCACTGCATTTACATTCACTCTGTCAAATCGTTGCTCCCTTACATTTCCTCTGATGTAAGATAGACGCTGCCGACTTTAACAACCCCCGTCCTATTCCTGAAGCAAACACATAAAGTTCTCATCATTCATTCAAAGATGAAATCTTTGTCAAAAATGTTGACTCTGACTCCTGTTATCGCCACGACAACAACAACGACAACAACTGGCCCTAAAAAAGACGGGAATAGAAGACAAGTCAGAGAGAGAGAGAGAGAGAGAGAGAGAGAGAGAGAGAGCGAGTGAGAGAGAGAGGCAGAGAGAGGATGTGAGGGAGAGAGAGAGAGAGAGAGAGAGAGAGGATGTGAGGGAGAGAGAGAGAGAGAGAGGATGTTAGGGAGCGAGAGAGAGGGAAAGAGGGAGAGAGAGAGAGAGAGAGAGGAGGGAGAGAGAGAGAGAGAGCAGTGGTTGTTGTTGTCAGGTGTATTGTGTGAAGGCGAGGTGATTCCTCTTCTCTCTGTTATCTTGTTCTTCTCTTGTCTCTGTCAGCCAGCTGTCTGCTGTAGAGCTGCTCAAACACACAAACAAACACATCATGTAGGTAGATCCTTTGATTCTCCTACACACACAAACACACACACTGCAGGAAGTAGTAGTGGGTAGTAGAGCAGCAGAGTACAATGAGTGTGTGTGTGTGTGTGTGAGGAGGTGTTCTTTACTGTCTACAAATCCTTCTATCTTCTTACAACATTTTGTTGCAGTTCTTTTCTTTCTGCGTTAAAATCTAATTTTGTCATCCAACAACATTTTGTTGAATTAAAGTCATTCTTTCATTTTTATCATCAAATTTTGGTTTCTGTGAAAGTGTTTAAGACTGAAACTGTTCGATTGAGATATTTAGTAAGACTTGTTTTGGCTTGTCAGCATGTCATTGATTGTTTACAAAAAAACAAAATAGAAAGTCCTTCATGACAAAAACAAGAAATTCTTAGTCAATCTGTGTCTTTGTTTTTGTTCATTTCCATCTCGCAGTGGATCACAGGTCATTCACTACTCCCCCTCCAGTGACGACAATCCTTTAAAAAAGGGATTTGATGGCTGCAAAGTTTCCCATTTCCCCCTCATCATTGTTATCCCTCAGCAGGATGCACTTTGTCACATTTGGTTTCCCGTCTGAACTCAGGTAGTATTTATTATTGCAAATTGAAAAGGTTTAGAGAAACGGGTCGATGGAAACCCACTTTCTTTCTTTTGTGTTTGCTGCAACGAGAGCTGCCATAACTTACTCCAGAAAAAGAAAAGTATACAGGAAGAGACAGTCAGATCAATACACACACACTCACACACACACACACACACACACACACACACACACACACACACACACACACACACACACACACACACACACACACACACACACACACACACACACACACACACACACACAGGCTGTCAGGTGTGCAGAAAGCTGTTGCCTGCAGACAGCCTCAGTCAGGCTACTTTAAATCCGTGAATGATCCTCTGAAAACGGGGTCATTTAAAAAAGAAAATTCCAGTTTAGACGACAATGTTTTGATAACGAAGCGAGCACACAGATCAGCAAAAAGACTAAAAAGGCTGCAGTTCACATGCCAGGCCAGTAGTTGGCAGTGTGTCTTAATGAAACAACAAGTGCATGCGGCCATGTGCACACACTCGTCCTTCCAAAGCAGCTACCACATAAACGTTTGTGTGGACGGACGATGAGGAAAGATTGTTACTGTAAGTGACCATAAACTAAAAAGGGAGTCCATTTTGAATAAATGTTGACTGGGAGCAGCAACAACAAAACTCAGGAGTCTGCCAATGTTGTATTTGTCCATCTACTCCCACATTGCTATAGAGCGCCACAGGAATGAGTCCTAAACCCTGGAAGTAAGTTAGCATTTGAGCGCCATGGGGTCTAACGTCTAAAAGTCAACGGGGATTTTGAATGTGTTTGTGGTTAGACGCCTGAAATAAGGTCTGTGGTTAACACAAGCTGAAGAGATGTTGGTGTTTTGTTAGACCACATAAACTACGTTAGGTAATACTCCAACTTGTGAAGTTTGAAGTTTTTACACGTCTTTAAAAAGGCGGTCGCTAACAAGTGGCTAAATGTGACTACAGTGGTTGTCGGGGACATTAAACATCATCACGCAGGGACACAGAGGGCGGGAACTCTCTCACTAGTCAGAGATGTCTCCGGTAGGTTTAATATTTAGGTTGAGGTGAATATTATGTTAGTAAACAATTTATTAAGCTACGTGGATTAGTTTATCGGAGATCATCTAAAGCAGGGGTCTCCAACAGGTAGCTCGGGAGCTACTGGTCGCCTGCGGGCAAGTTTTTAGTAGCTCGCCTATGATTTGACCGACTGTGTTAAAAATAAAAATAAAAATCTGGCGACGGTAAATGCACCTCTTCCCACTTTTCATATATTTGGCCCATGAAAACAAGTATGAAGTATTTGTATTGACAGCCATAGCAATTGATTCCTTTCATTTTGCAGTTGTACAAGAAAGGGTTTTGATATGATCCCATGGCTTCAAAATGCAATTCCACTGTACAGTCTGAGAGTGATTGTCTGTGACAGGCTCTAACTTTGAATCCCAGAAAACACGTTCACCGCTTGACAGAAATGCCGATCAGAAATTCTTTTGCTTTTCAGATATTGTGGCTCGTTGATCTAGGGGTATGATTCTCGCTTAGGGTGCAAGAGATCCCGGAAGAGCCCATGTCACGGTGTCATGATTATAGTAGCAATGGATTCCTTTCTTTCTGCAGTTGTAAAAGAAAATGTTTTGTTTTTCATGGCTTTACAGTAATTTCAGTCAGAATTTCTATTGAAATCAAATTTTTGTAGCTCGTTGGTCTAGGGGTATGATTCTCGCTTCGGGTGCGAGAGGTCCCGGGTTCAAATCCCGGACGAGCCCACGCTGTTGAAAAGTCACGGTGTCATGATTGGTTACCGAATTTAAGGAAATGCATAGTTCCCCGATGTACTGTTCAGTTCTGAAGAAGGTTCCAGTCAAGGTTGAGAATTTATTTAAAGTGAAGCTAGGTTCACTGCACCCTGTCTGAATTTTGATTTTCCAGTCTTCTACAAAATCCAGAGGCTTTCTGAAACATCCTTGAATGTTACGGACAGTCATAGCAATTGATTCCTTTCATTTTGCAGTTGTACAAGAAAGGGTTTTGATATGATCCCATGGCTTCAAAATGCATTTTTGGGGGATTTCAGAAATTTTTTAAATTTCCAAATAAAAGTTAGAATTTGTGGCTCGTTGGTCTAGGGGTGTGATTCTCGCTTTGGGTGTGAGAGGTCCCGGGTTCAAATCCCTGACGAGCCCACGCTGTTGAAAAGTCACAGTGTCTAGATTGGTTACTGAATTAAAGGAAATGCATAGTTCCGTGATGTACTGTTCAGTTCTGAAGAAGGTTCCAGTCAAGGTTGAGAATTTATTTAAAGTGAAGCTAGGTTCACTGCACCATGTCCGAATTTTGATTTTCCAGTCTTCTACAAAATCCAGAGGCTTTCTGAAACATCCGTGAATGTTACGGACAGTCATAGCAATTGATTCCTTTCATTTTGCAGTTGTACAAGAAAGGGTTTTGACATGATCCCATGGCTTCAAAATGCAATTCCACTGTACAGTCTGAGAGTGATTGTCTGTGACAGGCTCAAACTTTGAATCCCAGAAAACACGTTCACCGCTTCACAGAAATTTCGGTCAGAATTTCTATTGAAATTTCAATTTGTGGCTCGTTGGTCTAGGGGTATGATTCTCGCTTAGGGTGCGAGAGGTCCCGGGTTCAAATCCCGGACGAGCCCATGTCACGGTGTCATGATTATAGTAGCAATGGTTTCCTTTCTTTCTGCAGTTGTAAAA
>NC_089205.1:28414334-28436834 GCF_963930695.1 Labrus bergylta
TGAATTTTGATTTTCCAGTCTTCTACAAAATCCAGAGGCTTTCTGAAACATCCGTGAATGTTACGGACAGTCATAGCAATTGATTCCTTTCATTTTGCAGTTGTACAAGAAAGGGTTTTGATATGATCCCATGGCTTCAAAATGCATTTTTGGGGGATTTCAGAATTTTTTTAAATTTCCAAATAAAAGTCAGAATTTGTGGCTCGTTGGTCTAGGGGTATGATTCTCGCTTTGGGTGTGAAAGGTCCTGGGTTCAAATCCCAGACAAGCCCACGCTGTTGAAAAGTCACGGTGTCAAGATTGGTTACCGAATTAAAGGAAATGCATAGTTCTCTGATGTACTGTTCAGTTCTGAAGAAGGTTCCAGTCAAGGTTGAGAATTTATTTAAAGTGAAGCTAGGTTCACTGCACCCTGTCTGAATTCTGATTTTCCAGTCTTCTACAAAATCCAGAGGCTTTCTGAAACATCCTTGAATGTTACGGACAGTCATAGCAATTGATTCCTTTCATTTTGCAGTTGTACAAGAAAGGGTTTTGAGATGATCCCATGGCTTCAAAATGCAATTCCACTGTACAGTCTGAGAGTGATTGTCTGTGACAGGCTCAAACTCTGAAAACATGTTCAACGCTTTACAGAAATTTCTGTAAGAATTTCAATTGAAATTAAAATTTTTGTGGCTTGTTGGTCTAGCGGTATGATTCTCGCTAAGGGTGCAAGAGGTCCCGGGTTCAAATCCTGGACGATCCCAAGTCACGGTGTCATGATTATAGTAGCAATGGATTCCTTTGATTCTGCAGTTGTGAAAGAGTTCCCAGGTTAAAATCCCATACAAGCCCAAGCTATTTAGATGTCATGGTGTCATGATTGGTTACTGAATTCCAAAAAAGCATGGTTCCCCAATGTGCTGAACATTTCTCTAGAACTGGGGTACCTCTGGAGCTGCTGGTCACAGTAACTCGCCTATAGGTTGACCAACTGTGTTAAAAATAAAAATAAAAATATGATGACGGTAAATGCATCTCTTCCCACTATTCATATATTTGGCCCATAAAAACAAGTATGAAGTACTAATGTTTTCTTGGACATTTATGTGAATTTAAGATTATTGATAAGCATTGGCTTATTGCAATTTCACACATGTACAAACAGTAGCTTAATTCAGTTGAGCTATGTAAATAAATGCAAGCGATTTGATGCAAGTAGCCCTTGGCCACTTTCATTTTTTGAAAGTAGCTCTCAGATGAAAAAAGGTTGGAGACCCCTGGTCTAAAGCATAACGCTAGTGACGTCACAACCATCCGACCGTGGTGTAGTTAGCTTGTATCATAACGTTAGCTTTTTACTTCTGTCGGCCGCATTAACGCTTCAAACATCATAAAAATGGTGTTCATCTGTGAAGATCATCCTGCTGAACAAAACACCTACGCTTCAGAATCGTGCATTTGCCACAGACATTATTTTCTGCAATGATCCAACATCCAATGCAAAAATCCCACAGGAGAATTCTCATTAGACCCCATGGCGATGCTACTTCCGGGTTGGCCTACAAAAATATGCCATATGGTTTGTTCTCCATTGACTGGGAGTGTAATACTTAGGTGAGTAAGGCCACTGTTTCAAGAAGGAACAGCGTTTCATCCGTCTATACGGGGACTACAAAGGTGCAGTATTCACTCTGGGACCCGTTCTTGGACCCTTCAGTTTTTGAGGCGCTCAAAAAGATCGTTGCCGTTGTTGGATGAAATGGTTGTCGTGTAAACAGGAGCCTGAGACTGCTGCAGTCACTGAAGGAACAGACACACAAAGAAATGAACACCTAACAGCACACCAGCAGACAGAAGCTCTGCACACAACAAGGAATCTGAAACTGTATTTACTCCACACACACACACACACACACACACACACACACACACACACACACACACACACACACACACTCTGTGAGTGTCTCAGGTTTGACAGACTGCTGACTCTCTCGTCCTCTCACAGGATGTCGGTCGCTTGCATGGACTGAAAGTTTGTGTGATAACAGATGACACCATTCTTGCAAAAGTTATTCTTACTGTGACCTGCAGGGGGCGCTCAATTGTAGCTGTGATTTTTAAACACTTGCGTGGCTTAAAGCTAAAGTCAAGTCAGGTACTCTGCAAAGCCAAAGTAACTAAACTGGATGTGGACAATCGACGTGAACATAACAATTGAGAAGATGTCACTTTACACCACAAGAAAACTAAAATGAGAAATAAAACAAATCAAGCTGATGCAGTTAGAGATAAACATGGGACATCTAACATGTTATTGAAAATGAGTGAAGAAAAGAGTCCCCTTATCTCCAGAGGGGATGAGGGGTGTGTGTGTGTGTGTGTGTGTGTGTGTGTGTGTGTGTGTGTGTGTGTGTGTGTGTGAAAAGTGTACCCGTCAGGAGCCCCACTAGTGCAGACAAAAGTCAAGAAACAGGGACCCCATAGCAGGGGCTGTGAGTGAACAGTCCACAGAAACTCAAAAACAATGAGAAGACGATGAAATGTTGTGTCTGCTAGATGTTGTGATTTCAGCTTTATGACCAATATAAAGCTTGAAATAAGCTTTTTGGGAAAATAGGACAGACAAAGAATTTGCAGCAGTCGTATACCAATCAATACAAAACACTCCGGATATGACAACCGATTTTAAAAGTTGAAGTCCAGAATCTGCAGCATGTTGTGGAAGCTCAGAGCTAAGGTGTTTGTTATGTGACAGTTTCCAGTCAGCAGCAGCAGCTGTTTGACTCCTTTCTGATGAGGATCTGCTGTCGCTCCTGAGCGCTCACGACCATCTGCCAGCTGCTGAACGCTAACAAAGCCACATGACTCTCCTCCAGATTCTCTGCTGCATTGTGAGTTTCATCATCGTTCTTTATTGGCTGCTTTACTTCTGAACTCTTCTCTGTTCATGATATGTTAGGAAGAATGCTCGCTAGCTTTTATAATCGGCTTCAGTTCAAATGTGCTGAGGCAAATTCAAAGCGTCCTCTTCTTCCATTGCGCTGCTCTGAATTTCTAAGCTGCAAGAGAGTGACTGGTTTTGTTTTTTTCTGCTGCTGTAAATTCAATTACTGCAAAACTGAACACTCAAATTACTTCAGCAGTTCATTGGACATAATCCTTTTAAAAAAGGAAACCTCATAAAAAACATTTTCTTTCATGGCATGATCATGTAAACCAGTGATTCTTAAACTTTTCAAAGTTGCACGTTTTGGACACCCCTCAGTTTGTCAGATATGAGAGCAGTTATCAGGTCAACAGGTGTTGCAGTGATGGAAGAGGTCAAGAGAAGTGATTCAGATAGAAGTGATTGTACCCGACCTAAAAAGCCTCTGCATGTTTCTAATAAGCTCCACGAGCAGAAACGTGCTCAAACTAGGATCAATATTGGAGATGCTTTTGAAAAATGGAGAGAGGTTAGAACACAGAAAGGTTTACAGACCCATGCAGAGCTGGATAAACACTGAAGCTTCAGAGTCCACCACATGGTGACCTGAGTGAGCATCCACTCTAGAGAGGGGGGGGGGGGGGGGAAGAGACAGAGCTCTACAATGTTCAGAATTTAGACTGCAGTATCCATTTTAAACACCAGGTGTCAGAGTTACACACTGATCCTTTAAAGAAAAAAATAAGATTATTTTGCAGCAGTTTTTTTAGCTATGGTGCAAACAGCCCTAGATTTTGATCAAATGTCATTTTTAAGGATGAAACTTTTGACTGTGCTGAGTTGTCACTGCTCTGCTAGTTTTTTAATTATAGTCTATTTGTTTTCTTTGTAACAGGCAAACAGACACACAGACGCACACACACACACACACACACACACACACACACACACACACACACACACACACACACACACACACTGGAAAACAGTTAACAGGACTCAATGTTAAGAAAAAAGGCAGATAAAAAACTGCAAAACAAAACATCGTCCCTCTGAACACGTCCTCACATCCTGCATGGAGCACGGTGTGTGTGTGATAGGGAAAGGGGAAGAGAGAGTATTGACTGACTAACACTCACACACACACACACACACACACACCCACCCACCCACACACACACCCACCCACCCACCCACCCACCCACACACACACACACACACACACACACACACACACACACACACACACACACACACACACACACACTTACAGCCTGCCAAGCGACAGTGTGTGTCTGCTCACCCTGTATAACTGAAGGCACTACAGCGTGTACAGTCAGAGGCTGCCTCTGGCACACACACTAACACACACACACTCCTCCTCTACCTGTGTCAGGTACAACATGCTTCAGGCAGGCTGCTTTTAATGAGAATGCTACAGTGGAGCTGGTGGGTGGGAGCACATGAACAAGGACTCTGACAGCATGTTATTACATGTTCAGAGACTTGATTCTCTCACAGTCACAGAGTTAAAGTGGCTTTAAGTATTAAATTACAAAGTGCGCTCCATCATCATGTACAGGATGGAGAGTCCACACCTGCTCTTTTAAAAACAGTAATGTGGTTGTATTAAAGCATGTTTTAAAAAGTGTAAACACTGTAAAGAGATGTGGGGAACAAAACAAAGATCTGCTACTGAAGTTCAGATTAAAAAAAACTATTATTTTGACCTTGTCCTGAAATTCGGTTGCCACGGGAATGAGGGAGAAGGGAGAGATTATGATGATGTGCAGTTATACACAATATACTGACATGATTACTGAAGACAGAAATTCAGAATTAGTTTTGCTTGATGAATTCATGACGATGATGTATGACCTTAAACATGTGATGTTTAAATGTCAAAATAAAATGTATACTGCCTTAAACTGGGAACCAGTCAAAACATTGATCACATAATATGCTTTTACTTTCTTCTACCTGATCCGGGCCAAACTGAGCAAAGCCAAATTGTCAAAAATCCAAATTTCAGTGCTTTTATCGACCAATAGTTCAGACATCCTGAAAAGTTTGTCATTTGAGCCGTTGTGGTTTGCATTGATTAATTTGAAATTTGAAATGACTGAACTTTGGGGGACGGGCAGCAGTAAATAAAATGTTTAATGTCCTGTTTTAAAAGAGCTAACAGAAGAATAAAGAAGTAGCAGCTGATGAGGAAATGAGGTTCAGGTGAGGAGGGGGATGCAGGAAGTGGAAAAATGTTTGTGTGTAAAATAAGAAATGTAGGTGGAGCTCTAACCGTACATCTCCATTAGATCTGACGACGGATAGCGTCTCAAACCCTTTCTATCTATTTCCAATGGAGAGCCAGAGAGGCAGTTTCAGAGTGCATATTGGGATAGTTATGGCGCATTTCGAGAGGGGCTTTGGTGCGCTTGCTGGACAACAATTTACCAGAGCTATATTCTACGAGTCTATGAGTCCAGGGACCGCCCTGACTAGCAGCATCTTTATCCAATCAGGTGCATTCATTGATGCTATGTCACCTATTTTGTAAACTACAGATAAAAAACTTGGCTATCAAAAGTGGGTGAAGCTGCCAGGAGAAAATCTGTACAAGCCCACTTTTCAGATAAGTGCTCCATCCCGTTCCCTAGCGTCCTTGTCTGAAGCCGTACAAGACAACAGAAATGTGGCTATAGAGAGAAAGGACAGAGACCGACTGTTAGAGACGCTCTTCTCTGGTGACAGCCGGAGATTTCATACAAATATATCTTCTTGTTTACCTTTAGCTTCTGACTGAAGTGACTCTCAGCCTCAGGTGTCAAACTGCTCACATGCAGCATCCCAACTCTCAGGTGGAAATGCATCTTTAATCGATGGTGAAGGATAATTGAGAAACTCTATATTTAACCTGCTATATTTATAGCTTCCAGTGAGTTACACCGTCCTCTCCACACGTGGCCCCACATCGATGTTTGATCCTTCCAGGGCAGAGAGTTAATAGAAAATATCAACCTTTTTTAATGCGATGAATGAACAAAGTTTCGAAGGCAATAAGGAAAGAGCCTTCATTGCCTTCATCGCCTTCAGCCCGATGGAGAGGAAATCGATGTGGGGAGCGGCAGCAAAAAGCACAACAGTGATGGCATAATAATGTTGGTGATAATTGCTGGATGGAAAACACTTTGCAGAGCGCTGCTGGAGGTATTTGATCACGGTTGAACTGTGGCTTTATGCCGCGAAAGGAGACTAAAAATATAACTCAGCAACGTGCAGCAGCATGACTGCCTGCCACCCGCTCGCTGCTGTAATATCAGGGAGTAATGATATGACCAAAAAGGAAAACACAAAAAAGCCTCTGTGTTTGAGTGCGGGTGAGCTCTCTGAGCACCTCTCACCTAAGACGACAGCTCTGCACAACCGGGAGAAAGGAGCAATTAGTGTCATCTCTGTACGTCCAATCCGCTCAAATTAGCATGAAACACGATTAGCGGCTAAGAGCTGAGCGGATAAGGCCATGAGTCAAATGAGAAATGATTCAGTGGCAAACAGGGATTTTATAAATTAATTTTAAAAGGAGTCAGATCATTTGTAATGGGATATGAACGCAGCTGGATTCAGGGCTGAAATGCTGAACATGATGAGGGGATGGAGGACTGTTTACCGCTCAGTAGTGACATTAAACTAGCTTCATAGTTCGGGCCTGAAGCACTGACGAGTGCGTAGGACCCTCTTGAAACCCAAGGAATTATTATTTTCTTCTTCCTCCACTTTAAACGCGGGCCTGAGGGCCTGAACATGAGTGAAAACTCACTAAACTTTCCACGGTCATCAGGTCTCGCGAAAAATTTGATATTTTGGTAGTTTCGTAAAAAAAGAAAAAATAGCAAAATGGCTCAGTGGCGCCCCCTTGAAATTTTCAAAATGGCCTCCCCATAGAGGGTTTTTTCACGTACACTCACGAAAATTGGTACACATATTAAGCTTCTCGGGACGGACTAAAAATCCTCTTGCGGCATTTCAAAAAACCCGACAGGAAGTCCACGAATTCAAGTTGAATTTCACAAAAATGGCCGAACATCGCTCAAAATCGCAGATTTCAGCCTTCTTATTTGAAGGATCTTGGCCGAGGGCGCTCATCCGATCGGCGCAAACTCAGTGTCTGTGTGTTCTAGACAGGCTCAGCATATCTCGTTGTGCTCTGCAAGTTATTTCGTAAAAGGGCCACAAGGAGGTGTAACCTCCAAGTGAGACAGCTTAGTGTGCTCGGTAGCAGAAGCAGGAAAGGAAACACACCTGTTGCTATTATTTCCCTGTTATTTACAGGTGAGTAAATGTCACAAATCACATACAGGTGGTCTACATATTCTTCGATAGCATGCGGAAGGTAACGCCATCCTTTAGTGTGTGTCAGGATGTGTTTTAAATTTGTTTTGAAGGTTTTCAGGTACTATGATGCTCATGAGCGCTAGCTTAGCTCATTGCCACGTTCATATATGTCTGTCATGGCTTGTCCCTCGCTCCCATGCTCTTTTGCTAGTTTTGTAAAGCTCCTGCATATCTCTTAAAGTAACCGTGGGTTCATGAAGACTGTTCGTTTTCATATGTTGTACTTATATACATGTAAAAAGTGTAGCACTAACTCCGCTAGCTTCGCCGTTTCTCTATGGGATTTCCCATGTTATTTGTTAGCATAATGCTAATTGTGCTAATATAAATTATTTTATATTTGTGAAAAGAATAATAACACACAGAAACGTTTATTTTGTAGTTTTGAGAACTTTTGCATGTAATATAAGACAAGGATAACTTTATGTATATTTCTGTGCATATTGTGTTGAAATATGGATGAAATCTTGTTTTTGAAGAAAGAAAAAAAAAACAGAAATACAGTTTAAGTAAAACTGAAATACATAAACATATGTATAAAATTAAAGACTGGCAGAAGTGAAAAATAAAGCTAGTCCGAAAGCATTCATCCGTTCGACGCAAACTCTATGTCAAGTGTGTTCAAGACATGTTCAGCACATCCTGTTGTGCTCTGCGTGTTATTTCGTCAAAGGGCGTGGCCGTGGCCGTGGCGTGCGTTAAAAGTTTGAAATGCATTTTGGCAACTTGCCAAAAAAAGAAATGCTTATATCTCTGCCATGCAGTGTTCAATCATATTAAAATTTCTGATACATGATACAGGGCCCGCCCTGAACACATCCATGTTTGAAATTTTTTGCATAGTCACAGCGTCACCTGTTGACAACAGGAAGTTACTGCTTCTCAGTTAGCATTAGCCATTCCTATAAGGTAGCTCATTTCCCACTCAGAATTGGTGGGGACCATGCAAACACCTTGGCCATACAACACTTTCAAGCTCAAACACCTACGGCTAACGCTCTCGCCATACGGATGCATCATTCGCCATCAAACAGGAAGTGGCTGTAACTCTCATATGCTTTGTCTGATCTGCGTCTAATTACACATGTATGATCAGTGTTGGCCTCTGAACACACTGACATTACAATAGTCAACTTTAACTATAGCGCCTCCTACTGCAAGGAATAAGTACTACACAATGCTCAATTTGCTCCATATTTCATAGCTATCATGACAGTGCCAGCCTGAACTGCTCTACGTCAAAAGTTTCTGTGATCTTCATTACGCTGCCTATTTCAGAATACCATAGTACAACTTTTACACAAATCGGACTGCACAGCCTGCTGCTTAGCCATGTTCCACTGATGGTGCACTCCTGCGGTCGCAACACACCCTGGCATGCACAGGGGTGCGAGGGCCCTTCATCAGCGCTTGCGGTTTTAATTTGTTTTTGTTTTTCTGGAGGATCGAGTTCTGCAGATAGAGCCACAGAAGGTTTTTTATTTTTTTTATTTTTATTTTATTTTACAGGGACATATGCATATTAATAAACATTTTGGTAAATATGCCAGAGTTATGCAAAAGGCTAATTTTCATCTGTTGTCCCTGGCCAGATTTTATAAAAGGCTCCCTATAAAAACAAATTCAAACATCGCTAAAGGCTACAAAAATAGAAATATCATGACAGTAATTAAGCAGACAGGTGAGCAGCCACAGGAGAAAATACATAAACCATGCAGGATACACATAAAGCAACATTTGGTTAATATAAAAAATGTATATCATGCAGGACAGACATGGAGTAGCATTGAGCAGACATAAGAATGTACCAAAAAAAACAAGTATATGTAAAAGCACGTGTCCAATAACCTACTAAAGTAAATGTAACGTGCACACAACAAGACAAGGTTCTAAAGATATACAACTTCAAGTAGTTTTTAAAATGTAATCGAAGCTTCAGAGTCCTTGAGAATCATTGTACAGAGTACTAAAGGGGACATCAGAGGAAAAAAATCAAAAAATTTACCAAAAAAAAGGAAAATTGAAAACAGAAAAGGACGCCCCCTAGAGTTAACAAATCATTCCTCTTAGAAATCTGAACTAATGAGGCATGCTCATACACACTTAAAACTGCTGGGTTAAAAACAACCCAACTGGTAACCCAACGCTGGGTCAAATTGGGACCGACCCAACGCTGGGTTGTTGTAGCCCAGCAGGGTTGGGTTAAGGTTTAGAATTAGGAGACTCGATTTTTGGCTTGCATCTCCAACCCAATGGGCTGGGTCAATTTTTTTAACCCAATGTTGGGTCAAATCAACCCAACCTATAACCCAGCGGCACTAACCCAGCATTTGGGTTATAACCCAACATTTTTAAGTGTGTAAAAATGAATCTGGGGCGGTCTGGGGCGGTGTGATCTAGTGGGTGCATGGATACTTAACTTAACACTGAGTCTATTGAATTTAACGGTCCATGTTGGTTCTCCATCATGCAGTTTAACCACAAAGGCCGCGATGTGAACAGGCCGCACTCGGTTCAGGTCCAAGGATGGAGACCCTGGAAGTTGTTCTGTTTGCTTGAGAGGTGCCAGTTCACTTTCTGAGTACTGCAGAGGTGCTCTTGAGCAAGGCATCGCACCCCCAACTGCTCGGGCACTCCTTCATGTGCAGCCCCCCTCACTCTCAGTTACGGAGTGAAAACCAGACTTTCCCTCAGGGGTTAATAAAGTCTGTAATAATAAATGAAGAACATAATGTGCTTACATTAAAAAGCTCAAACAGCAATGTAACGAGTTCTCTTCTTTCACACACGTGTCGTTCTGACTTTTAACACATACGTCAAACACACTTCATTGATTTCCTCTGACTCACACACACACACACACACCTCGTCACACCTGTGAACTTTAGCAAACATGTTAATGCTGCTTCACGCTTTATAACACACACACACACACACACACACACACACACACACACACACACACACACACACACACACACACACACACAGACACACACACACACACAGACAAGTCATTTTAACATGGTGTTATTTATTAATGCACAGCCTGAGACTCTACACTTCTCTTTTACACTCTGACAGTTCAGGAGACACTTATTGTGTTTTAAGGTGTCTTCTGTTTGTTGTTATTTAAGTCTCAACGTCTCTAAAGGTTTCAACATTGTTTGGTTTTTTGTTTACTTGTGTGTCGATATGCTTTGTTATGTGTATGAACTGACCAGGTGTAAAATGAGTTTCCCAGCTGGGGATTAAAAACCTTTCCAAGAACTCATTCAGTCACAGATTTTAAAACTTTTTCATTTTTCACTGAATCTGGAATATTTCTGTTGTGCAAAACTTACTGCCCATCAGGTGCTGTTTTCACACTTGCACAAAACTCCAGAATACTTCCTGAAATTTTCAGGAGTTTTCTGCATGTGTGAACAAAAACAGATGTTTAGACGCTGGGTCTATTTTTCAACGGAGATCTCTGCAAGCACCAACAAAGCTGGAACGAATAGAACAACTCGGACAGGAAGTCAGACAAGGAAACACAAATCAAATCAGCAGCCCCAGCTCCCGTCCAATGAGCGACAGGCGTGCCCTGTTAGCTCTCGTCCAATCAGACGGCAGATCTCTGCAACCTACTGTAGTACAAGAAGAGGGACAGGCGCAACAAATAAAACAGCGAACCATCAGAGGCCGATCTAAAATTATTATCACCATCAGTTATAAACTGCTTCCTTTCACTTCTTACTTGAAGTCTTTGTCATGATTTTCAGAGTGCATCCTCCTTTCAGCATCTTTATGTCTTATCATGTGTTTCATCAGAGGACTTTGGTGAGGAGATATTTAAAAACACAAAAGTCAAACTTTGGGATACATTTACTTTTGAAACTTTACAGGTGAAGAAGAAAGAATTGAACTTTTGACCGGGCAGCAGAGGGTGGAAATCTGGACACCGGCAGGAAACCTGACGACATAAAAGACAGAAATATTGCTGTACAGTCTGAAAGACAGACAGACACACAAATAGACATCAAAGAAGAAGAAAGTCTGTGGTTGCCTCATATCGCCTGTGTCTTCACCAGGAGGACGGACTTGAATACACAGCAAAGACTATGACAGCTAATAGCATTGTCCCTTTTTACTTTTTACTTGGGGATGATAGTTTTTATTTTTCTGTGAATTGACTCACTCAGCTGAAAACCAACTAAAGTTATAATATCCAAGCAACATGTTTAATCAGACAAAAAGCCACAGGCATGGCTGACTGCTGCCAACGATGTGGGAGTCAGAGAATCAACAGAGCCCGAAGGTTATCCAGTCTCAGAGAATATCAGGGCTTTGGTTAATTCATTTTATGCATTTAATCAAGCAAGCACAAATTATTCTACCTAAAGCTTCAATTTCTGAAGAGATTAAAGGTCAAATTTAAAATGTGCCTCATTAAACGCACAGGGTGTAAATTCAGCCACCAGGGGGCTCTCAATCAAAACAATAAGAAAAGATGCGGTCGAGGCTGGGGGGGAATCATGGGAGTGATTATCTCTGCTACTCCCCCACCCAAATCAAAAAAGGGGTTAAATTGGGATCCTTATTCTAGACTGTAAATATTAACAGACGATGCCTGAGTGACGTCAAACGTCTGTTCCTGCAGGGGGTGCTGGAGTCCCATCGATGGCGGTCTCCATGCTGGAAATGCTGTCTCAGTCTAACTTTCAGTCAACCTAACGACAGGCTGAGAGCTGGAGCTGAGGCGGGTTTTAAACCTCCTGACAAACCGTTACACCACGCCCACCTGTCAATCAGGTCAGCTACACGCCTTATTGTTAATAAGTCTTATCCTTCATCAAATCAAAACTGATGAGTCATCAAAACATTCACCACCCGTACAGTGTGTGTCCATCGAGACATGAGCTAATCACACCTATTTGTTTTTTTGAACCAGGCTGTAAACATGTTAATCTCTGCTGTAAAAACAGGCTTTTAAGAATGGGTGTGTATGTGACTTCCTGTACTTCTGCAGCCAGCCTCTAGTGGACACTCGAAGAACTGCAGGATTTTGCACTTCCGCATTGGCTTCATTTTTAAACACCGGAGGTTGCCTCTTGGCTCTAACCCAACTATTTATTTTCCGGGGCCAATTTTTGCATAATATAACTACATGTTTAAGTTTTGTGGGGCTAGCATACAATATCATAGTATCAATATCTAACATCTTTATTTACTATGATTAAAATCAAGGCAAAAACGGGGTGAAATTAGGTCATAATCCAGGCACATTTTTCTATCTGCAAGGGCAATTCAGTTCCTGTCATTCCTGATGGCCTGAAGTTGCCTCTTGGTTTGAGTTTAACTTTTATTATAGCAGCCTGTTTTCTCTGTTTTGGTATTTAGGTTAGCTCTGCATTGTGCAGAAACAAATCTTCACCCTCAAAGCCCAAGACACATCAGCATATGATGTGTGTCATTTCACGCCTCCGGCACACTCAGGACGTGCTGTGGCTCAACATACCAGCAGGTGGTGTTCAGAATATTAAGTGTAAGTGAAGTGCTGGCCTGGATTCAGAAGCCTTTTGTGCCTTTATTTTTTTGTTGCTCTTGATTCCTCACCCGAAGAGTCGACCTCTCCAGCAGGGCTCCTCAGTCACTGTCATTTCTAATATTATCACTACAAAGCAGGACTGCAGGTCGCAGAGGTCCGGATATTGTTAAACCTCCACAAAGAGTTTTCTTTGAGCCGTTGTGACAGTGACAAGAATGAAGGGAAGGAAAGAAAGAGAATAGAACACTCACAAGCTGTAAAATAAAGAGAAGCATTCCCGTTCTTCAGTCAATCTTTAGTTCAGTATCAACAGTTTTTAGTAAGTTTAGTCCGTCTTGTGTAGATGACCCAGCTGCTATATGATGATGTCTCTGATGATGTGTTTCTTTCTGTGTTCTCACCTGACAAGGGTACAATGCTGGCATCAGTCAATCCAGGAAGTGATGTGAACATTGATTGTTCTTAAGTCTGAGAACATTTGGCAACAGGACTTGCTAAGTAGGCAAACTTAAAGGTGACATATTATACAAAATCCACTTCACCATGTTTCTCTAACTAAAATATGTGTGTCTAGTCTGTCTACAAACCCCCCAGTGATGAGGAAAGTCCATCCTCTCCATCTTCTGCCTGCTCCATTTTTCAGAAAATGTGTGCTCAAACAGGCCGTTTGGAGATTTTCCCTTCATGACATCACAAAGGGCAGTAGCCCCTCCCCCAGGTGGGTGACACTCCCACAGCTAGGTGTTTGTTCTGCCCTCTGAGTCTGCCTTCTCATCGTAAACAATAGGACATGGAGCGAGAAAGCACCGAGTACACCCAAGACCTTCCAAAGAGGGGGCGTGGTCAGACACAGCTCATTTACATATTTAAAGGTACAGACACAGAAACAGCCTGTTCTGAGCAGGGCTGAAATATAGGGGTTTATAGACATGATCAAATACAGGATCAGAGTGGATTTAGAACAAGGAACTTCACACACATGTTTTGAGGAGCTCTGAGACTTATTTACACTGAAGAGGAGGAGGATATGTCACCTTTAAAATCATGTTATGCAGAAATATGGCAGGCCTAAGATTATTTAAGGTTGCGTCTGTTTAGAGTGCCCTAGATCTGCTTTTAGTGATACAATCTAAAAAGTCTTCTTTTTGTGAGTGCAAAAGTAGTTCACATATTACAACTCAAAGCTTACGATCACCTTTGTTGGAAGAACGCTCTTCTATCTGATGTTAAAGGATGACCGGGGGAGCAGATGAATGCAGCATTGAATGTTACTTTCTTTGAGAGTCCAAGCTGTAAACTAGGACAAGAGTACATTGTGTCATTGAGTACAAATGTGAACAACACCTCAACACACACACATGAACAACACCTCAACACACACACATGAACAACACCTCAACATGAACAACACCTCAACACACACACATGAACAACACCTCAACACACACACACATGAACAACACCTCAACATGAACAACACCTCAACATGAACAACACCTCAACATGAACAACACCTCAACACACACATAAACACACACACAAACACACACATGAACAACACCTCAACATGAACAACACCTCAACATGAACAACACCTCAACACACACATATGAACAACACCTCAACACACACACACATGAACAACACCTCAACATGAACAACACCTCAACATGAACAACACCTCAACACACACACACATGAACAACACCTCAACATGAACAACACCTCAACATGAACAACACCTCAACACACACACATGAACAACACCTCAACACACACACACATGAACAACACCTCAACATGAACAACACCTCAACATGAACAACACCTCAACACACACATATGAACAACACCTCAACACACACATGAGCAACACCTCAACACACACACACATGAACAACACCTCAACACACACACGAACAACACCTCAACACACACACATGAACAACACCTCAACACACACACATGAACAACACCTCAACATGAACAACACCTCAACACACACACACGAACAACACCTCAACACACACACATGAACAACACCTCAACACACACACACGAACAACACCTCAACACACACATATGAACAACACCTCAACACACACACACGAACAACACCTCAACACACACACATGAACAACACCTCAACACACACACACATGAACAACACCTCAACACACACACACATGAACAACACCTCAACACACACACACATGAACAACAACTCAACACACACACATGAACAACACCTCAACATGAACAACACCTCAACACACACACATGAACAACACCTCAACACACACACCTGAACAACACCTCAACACACACACACATGAACCACACCTCAACACACACACACATGAACAACACCTCAACACACACACATATGAACAACACCTCAACACACAAACATATGAACAACACCTCAACACACACACACACGAACAACACCTCAACACACACACATGAACAACACCTCAACAAACACACGAACAACACCTCAACACACACACACGAACAACACCTCAACACACACACACATGAACAACACTTCAACATGAACAACACCTCAACACACACACATGAACAACACCTCAACACACACACCTGAACAACACCTCAACACACACACACATGAACCACACCTCAACACACACACACATGAACAACACCTCAACACACACACATATGAACAACACCTCAACACACAAACATATGAACAACACCTCAACACACACACACATGAACAACACCTCAACACACACACACATGAACAACACCTCAACACACACACATGAACAACACCTCAACACACACACATGAACAACACCTCAACATGAACAACACCTCAACACACACACATGAACAACACCACTGAAATTAAATTAAATAACTGATATGGGACGAGGACACGCTGCATGAAGGAGCAGGACATTACTTACACACACACACACACACACACACACAAACACACACACACACACACACACACACACACACACACACACACACACACACACACACACACACACACACACACACACACACACACACACACACACACACACACACACACACACACACACACACAGGACAAGACTTGGGGGTCATTAAATTAAGGTTGCAATATTCACCATGAACTAGTTGCTTATTAGCATGCTAACTATTAGCATTATGGCTAGTACTTTATTCTACCTGACCGTCGTCTATAGTCGAATAGGTGAGTTAGTAACAGTCTTCACTCAATACCTGAGACTATCAGAGAGAAAAATGAAATGTAGGGAGGAGAGAGCGGGGATGACATGCAGCAAAGGGCAGAAGGTCGGATTTCAACCCGCGGTCGCTGCGACGAGGACTATAGCCTCTGCACACAGGGTCTGCAAAATAACCACTAGGCTATCCGGCGCCCTTCACCCCCCAGAGGTTGAAGATTCAGTGCCCTGCTTAAGGGCGCCTCATAAGTACTCAGGAAGTGAAGTGGTACGAAAAAACTGCTGCTTTTGTCTTTCAGCCTTTGGTTTCAGCAATAAATTTAATGTACTTGTGAGGAAAAGTAATTGTGTTGTTGCTTTTACTCACTTAAGACCACTCCCACAAGTAACTGAGAATGTTGTTATGTTGTAAAAATGGGATGTTTAAGTAGAGAAGAACCCAAATTGAGACACAGTTGGTTTCAGTTGTGATTCTCGTGATTCCCAGAGAAGGGACGGGGACAGACTGAGAGTGCTAAACACAGAATGAGAAAGAGGATGTTTATCTCAATGTGTCTCTGAGGGAGCGAGGGGACAACAGACATGGAGAGAGAGAGAGAGAGAGAGAGAGAGAGAGAGAGAGAGAGAGAGACAGAGAGAGAGAGACAGAGAGAGACAGAGAGAGACAGAGAGAGAGAGAGAGAGAGAGAGAGAGAGAGAGAGACAAAGACAGATACAGAGAGAGAGAGAGAGAGAGAGAGAGAGAGAGAGAAGCCATGGGAAGGTGGGAAGGTGAATCTCTTTGATCTATAACCGGAGATGCTGGTGGAGCTGACAAACTGTTGATTGAATGAAGAGACTAAGCAGACAGAAAGTCAATCTGAGCGTCAGTAATCAGTGTGCTAACAACCAATGAACGTGTCCCGAGAGACTGACCGGTCAACACGGAGGATCCCGTGTCTGCGATGTGCTTCATGTGCTTTTAATTAAAGGCTGAAGGCAGCACAGCCTGACAGACTCTGTCCATCTGAAGGGGCTGCCGTGGGGAATCCGAGGTTGAAAAAGGTTGGAAAGCTCAATTTTACCTGAAGTACCACATCTATACTAAAATCTGCACATTGTCCAAAGTAAGGACAAAACGACTCCTGTATGAAGACAGAAGGGTTTTAACAAATCCAAATGTAAGGAGTCCAGCCTCCAGGAGCGGTGACCAACCGTCCTGGGACGAGCAGCTCGTGACAAAGGATTCACTTTGTGACGCTCAGACTTGTGAAAAGAGAGTTACAATAATCAAACCTTGGTGAAACAAAAGCATGAACGATCATCTCTAGCTCAGCTCTGGACACAGCAGCTCTGAGTTTAACAATATTCCTTAGATGAAAGGAGGAGCGCACCCAACAGCACTTAAATGGTAAATGGACTTGAGCTTGTATATTTCTTTTCTAGTCTTCTGACTACTCAAAGTGCTTTTACACCACAGGTCACACCTCCACATTCACACACTGATGGTAGAGGTTTCTATGTAGATGAAGCAGCGGGAGCAACTTGGGGTTAAGTGTCTTGCCCAAGGGGGCTGCAGGAGCTGGGAATCGATCCCACAACACTCCGGTTGAGAGACGACCGCTCAACTGAGCCACAGCTGCATCAGTGACATGCTGGTTCTAACTCGGAAATGGGCAGATATTTAATGTACCTTTGCACCTGGATGTGTGTCTGCACATATAATGTCCTTCCTTCACTCCTTTACTTTTTATTCCACAAGAACTTCTTGAATAGTTTGTTCTGGTGAAAAACGTCTGCTTGGCTCTTATTCTGTACCAGAACCAGTGAACCTGAAGTGTCTGGCCTGCTCCATCAATCCTCCACCTTACATCCCCTTTCACTTGTGTTCCCTCCTGTTGGACTAAACGAGGACGTTCCCCAGTGTGAGTGTGTACAATTGACCAGGTGCATCGTCTGTATCCTGCTGGGGGACTCAATGTAACCTGTGCTGGGACAACTGTGTCCTTTAATCAACCTGTAGTGTTTCCTGACTGAGAGCCAGATGGCGGGTAACAACACCTCTGTTCTCCTGCCGCAGAACATAAACAGTCTGAATATTAGAGCAGTGAGAGGCGGGGTGCCACACATGTAGATGATACAACACCTGGACATGTTTCTTCTCTGTGTTTAAAGTCTAATGACACCTCTTTCTTTTTTTTTAATACAGAAGGCTGTAAGTGTAAGCGAGTTAATCCCATAGACTGCCTCAAGTGGACCCTCCAGGAACTGCAGGTTTTTTGCACCGGAGGTTGCCGATTGGTTAATTGGAAACGTGGGTAAAGTCAGAAATTGGCTCTTTGAGCTCACCGTAGTTTAGTCACTGTAGCATCGTCCTGCTCCTGCAGTGACAGAAAATAACCACTACGCCTTTGAACGGCGCATTTTTGATTGTGAGGCTGAAAATGTAATAAGAAATGTGTTACTTCTGCAAACTGCAAGGTGGAGACAGACACAATGTTGATTGTACTAATGTGTCACTCTCCTAAAAGTCACACTTTAGCGCACACAAGCTGCTGCGGTCTGATCATTTCGAAGGGTCGGCCTATTTTCCGTCCGACTGAACAATCCGCACAGACGGATCTGTACAGTGTGTGCTTTTCCTGATGACATGAACGACTGAATTATTCCTAATGATCCTGCCTCTCCGCTCCGCCTCAGAAAGCAGAATCAGTACTCAGTGAGTCAGCCACAGGTAGCACGAAGCAGGAACATTGAAACATCCAGTCATAATTGGATTTCAGGGGACGACTCTCAGATCCCGCTGATTTACTTTTCTCACTTCAGTGCCGACTTTTCACCTTGACGCCGACACTGTGAAGTATTGCTGCTGTTTCTGGTGATGAGAGAGTTGGCAAGCATCTCAGGAATATAAGCACAGAGTTCACCTGATTTGCTGGAGCTCCTCGAGAACACTTGATTTAAAACGGCTCTGAATAACAAACCTCTAGTTTTATGAAGAACTGGACTTGAGACAGAAATAAGGAGCACAACTCTTGGGCCTTACCTCTTTGAAATAATGAGTGAACCGTGGTCCTGTTGTGAGTTGGCAACAAGTAGAACAAGCAACATGGACGCCTCCAGAAGTACCTTTGTTTTGTTTGCTAATACCAGACGATAACAAAACACAAAGAAACATGACAACTAGTGGTGTGCAAAACAAACTAAATTGCTAAACGTTTCCAAAAATTGGACTATGAGATAGAACCTGTACAACACTATCATTGTGGTGTTTGAACTTTGATTCTCATCCAGTTAACTTTGTTAGTTAATCTTTAATATCCTTCCTTTTTTAAATTTGAATAGAAAGAGCCCAAACCGTCCCCACCATTCAAAAGATCCACAGAGCGTTGATGTGATTTTACTCACGATTGGCTGCCAGCGCACGACAGCAACAGACATAATGTTATGGCAGCTGTGCAGCCGTTAATTAAATGTTTAAGGAACCGTGTTGAGTCATATTTGGAGCCGTCATATGAGTCATTCTGGCTTTTGACATGATGGATTAGTGGTTTAGTTAAAGGTTGGAAAAAAACAAAAATTAAAGCAAAAGAATGGGGCGGCTGTGGCACAGATGGAAGAGTCGGTCGTCTCCAAACCAGAAGGAGGATAAAGATCCAGTAGCCAAAGGTTAGATGTGTAACCCCCAAGTTGCTCCTGCTGCTTCGTCAGAGGTGTGTGAATGTGTATGAATGGGATTAGTTACTTCTGATGGTCACTTTCCATAGCAGCCTCTATCATCAGTGTGTGAAGGTGTAGGTGTAAAAGAGCTTTGAGTAGTCAAAAGATTAGAGTCCAATTAGCTCAATCCAAGAACAAATAAAAGACTCTGTTCTGTTTTTTAAGGAGGGAAGTGACGCCTGTCATCATCCTTGAGCCGGACCCTCCACTTCTACTTGTTCATTCATTACGAGTCCGCATGAGGACATCATCAGCTAAATCCCAAAGTAATAATACTGCAAGGGCACTTTGGAGGAATTGCCAGTTGCCACACATTTATCTCGTTTGAGTTCATCTGCACAGATTGCACTAGCAAGCAAATTCTCTTTTTATTAATACATTTCTTGTTTAGTGCAGTGATTCAGTACAAGGCCTCTGGCACGCGCCTTATTTTTTTTTTAGGACTTGTGTGCCTCTCTCTGGTGCATCTGCCACACAGATTACTGTTGAGCTGAGCTCCAGAAGGCATTCTCCATCAAAGAGAGGCTGTGTAACCCTCAGTTACCCCTCACATCCAGGGCAAGACTTTTAAGAAGCAGATGCTCTGATTTTAAAAAGCATTTTTTGAATGTGCTGCATCACTTTGGTCGTGCAGTTTGTGGAGCTCATTCGTCTCTTGCAATATTTGCACGAGGGTTTTGTCCCGTGTGCTCACCTTTCATCTACTCCTCTGCTCTGTGACATGACGCATTCAAAGTCTTCATCTGTTTCTGCCATGTCGGGACGCAGCTCTTCGGTGACTTCTGACATCAGACAAGAGAAGCTATAAACAGGGGTTGGCGGATTGTGTGCCCCTATGGAAAGAGGATTAAGTCCTCAATAGTGGACGGCCCAGGTTCGAGTCCGACCTGTGGCTCTTGTCCTCTCTCTCTCTCATACAAACCCTGAAAATAGATCCTTAAAAAAAGAGATGTGCCAGACAGCGCCCTCTGCTGGTCAACAAGGTTGTTGCAATATTTTTTATTGTTACATCGACTTGAATTGTACATATTTGTACGTTTTCTTGTATTGAGAGGTATCGTTACAGCGCTGTACAAAGATAACAAAGTTCACTGTAAGTTAAACTTTATGCATCCAGTCATAAAACGGTCTGCAGCAGAGTTTGAAGGTTTGACCTCCAGACTGAAGGAAAGGCTTCAGAGTTTAATTTCCATCAACTTTAATGATCAAGAGATGACGTAAAATCAATTAATTTTTTTTACTACATGTTGTTAAGTCACACAAGGGCAAGAAGTAGGCGTGCTCCATGAGTTGTAATTTAAATATTCACGGGTAATAAATGCACAAATGTATTGATAAAAAACATTTAATGAACATCGTTTCAATAACAACTACGGTTTTGGCAAATTAGCCTCGTTGC
This sequence comes from Labrus bergylta, assembly GCF_963930695.1. Taxonomy (NCBI): domain Eukaryota; kingdom Metazoa; phylum Chordata; class Actinopteri; order Labriformes; family Labridae; genus Labrus; species Labrus bergylta. The sequence goes on from NC_089205.1 coordinate 28,435,481, forward strand.
TAATAGCATCTAATTCATGAAGGCCTGTGCTACAGACAGTTAGAGTGGTGTGCTTCTGTTGAGTTCTTTGAGTTCCCCTTTGCTTGCTCCATTTCAAAGAGTGAGCTTTGTTCTAAACAGTGAAACTCATTTTACATTTTGGCATCAAAATAAACCCTGAAGAAGTTTCCCCTCCCCTCCCAGCTGTTCGTCTTTAAGTGAAAAAAAAAAAAAGAAACGCTCTGTCAGCAGGAGCGCTCATCCCCATGCAGAGTAAATGTTCAGACAACTTTTCTCAACATTCAGATGCAGAGCTGCACGGAGCACGACAACTTCTGGGCCTGTTTGTGCCTGAACATCATCAGTGTGCTGTATGCTTTGTGAATTAGACTTTGAGACGGAGAAGATAGCGGGAGCAAATGATGCACAAATGTTGTAATCCATTCTTAGTGAACCAGGCCCATATTATTTGTGACTGAGAGTTTTAAAACAGTTTACTACGGACTCTCCTTCCAGAGTTCTGCATGTTTAAACATCATTTAAATAGGGTAGGTACGAAATATAAAGAAAGGTTCAAAAATTCAAAAAGGTTGGTCTTATTTGTTAATAAAGTTGATCTTCCTGCTCAAAGTGTTGCTGGAGCTTTTTGACCTCTTCTAAGCCGTTCACTCTTCATGCATCTTGGTAGTTGATGAAGTTGTGCCAAGAAATCCCACTCTGCTTCTTCAGCTTCTGTTTGTTACAAATATTAGTTACTAACTGCATATTCATGGATAAAAGCAGGAGTTAACACCCCCCTGCAGAGTGTGTGGCAGGAGCTTTGATTAGCGGAGCTGATGACCAAAGCAAGACAAAACAAAAAACCAAAAAGCTGGCTTTGTTTCACTGCTGCTGTCGTCGATTGGATAAATAAACAGGCAGAAGGAGGGGAGGGCTCTCAGGGGCTCTCTGGCCTCCAAACAACACTTTAATCAATCTTTAACACAACAATCAGCTCTTTAATAAATAACTGTGAGATGAATAAACACTTTCAGATCCAGCAGGAGGGGAAGGGAGACGAGACGGGGGACGAGGGACGAGGGACGAGGGAGGGAAACAGCTGAGAGAATAAAAAAGGAAGGAAAGGGGAAAATGGAAAAGGAAAGTCATTAGACAAATGATTCTAGTAAGTGGAAATAACCCCGAAACCTCTTATGAACCAATATGTTAATAACTTTCATTTTTATTTATTGAGTCAGCAGGAGAGAGAAGGCCTGAGGGAGCAGAGGAGACGCAACGAGAGGAAACGAGGAGGGGGGAAGGAGTGAGAGAGAGAGACGAGGATAAGAGAGGAAATGAGATGAATTAGTAGAAAAAAAAGGAAAAGATAAAAAAG
>NC_089205.1:28441834-28489334 GCF_963930695.1 Labrus bergylta
TACTTCTTCCACGAAGATAACGGGAGGAGGATGTGACCTGAATTCTTCAGGAGGATTATTCACTGCTCTTATTTGTAGCTGCAGGACCCTTACTTTGCAGACTTTGCCCCTGAAGTGTCTTAAATATCTAGGACAGAGATATTATACTGTCCTTCAAGTTGTATACTGCACACATCTGGAAAGAATTTGTATCTGATAAGAGGAGTCCCCCTTCAGTTGAATGTTTGCTTAGAGGTGTTGTTGGCAGGATGAGTGATGAGTTGCTAGGGAATGCCTAAATCTAAGACAAGGATCCCCCACAGTGGAAGATAAACAAGGGGACCCCTGTGATCAGAGAGATACCCAAGGACAGAAAACAGATGTCCTCATGTGTCCTGTGACATTATGTATAAATAGCACTCTCAATGTATGTTCGAGAGAGATCATTATTGGCTTCTTGACTCTCCTGGGCAGACGTGTTCAGTGATTCTGCAACTTGTTAATAAATCATTTTGTTTAAAAGCAAGTCAGTCTCAACGGTGAATTTCTTCATTTTGTTTTTGTTTTTTGTTTTCAACAGGTCCCAGAGCGCCGTTTGAAATCCACTTGTATTGACAGCTGAGACGGAAAACACGCCTCCAACATCTTCTCAGTCAGAAATACATGAGGGGGGGGGGGGGCTCTGTTTATCTTCACAATAAATCAAACCAACATATGTTGTGCTAGGTTCTTTTAAAGTGGGAGAAATAAATAATTGGCCTCCACTATCATGCTCAGATCTACTGGATTTATCCGTGTAACCCATTTGCACCCCCACCCCCCCTCCCAAGTCATCTCTTAACTACAGTATGTGACAGTGACAGCAGAAGATTAGCATCCTTAGAGGTTGGAAATGTGCAGGTTATTGCAAAGTGCATTAAGTTAGTTATCAAACAGCTCTGTGGTGGCTGCCTCTGACTCTACCATTACTCCCTGCTAGTGCTGAAGTACTCGAGTAGAGGACTAGGACCTGAGTTCATCAGAATTAGAATCAGAATCAGACTCAGACTCAGGTTTTATTACAAGTACACACAAAAGGAATTTGTCTTGGTGTATTGGTGCAAAAAAAAGTTAACAAAGGAAATAAAGCAGAACTAGCAAGAACTTAACGAATAAGTATAAGAAGCAAATTCCAAATAGATAAAATAGAATTTAAAAATGTAAAATATAAAAAACACAAAATGTACAAAAGGTGCAATGAAGGAGCTGTTGGCAATGAGATAAAAAAAAAAAAAAATCTACTCTCAGAGTGCATTTAAACAAAATCTATTTAAAGTCCTGAGTCTGACTCGAGCCCAGATTTTCTGGAATCGGGTTCATGCACTAGTGACTCAGACTTGGACTCGAGCATTTGCGCATTCAGAGAGGGATACCCAAACTTTTTCAGCTTGCGAAAAATAAGGATGCCAGAGACTGGGGACCCTGACTGTCCCTGGAGACCGTTAAGGGCTATGACGCAGCACACACTAGTAGATCTATTTAAATACTGATAACACAAAAGAGTACAACTAAATCGAATAACCATAAAATCATTTTATATAATAACACATTGTAAGAAAGTCGAGAAGCAGAATTCAAGTAGACGTTAAGACTGAGTGAGCATACATAATGTTATATTATATTAAATACATTTGTATTTTGAAGAGCATTTTGAAACCCCCCTCCTGGTGGCTCTTTGAGAACCACAGCATTAGGACTCAGGAGACGGAGAGGAGGACTCTTCCACAGGTCTAGGTTAGGGGTCAGTTTCTAAGTGAGGGTCCTCTAGTGTTTTAATACCAGCCTTTATAAATGCAGCAGCTTTTCCTCCGGGCACACTGTGTACATCATTCTCTATAAGGGTGTCTGCTACATGCCTGACAGGTGTAAAGTAGCAGCTGGGGGGAGGGGGGGGGGGTGTTAAGGTAACACAGAACCTGTCCAAGCCTGGTTTCCATCTCCTCGCAGAGCTGCAGCTCTGACTCAGACAGAGGTCAAGCACCTTGCTCAGGGGCACCTCAGAACGATTCAGTGAGACGGAGCAGCTTTGGCTGATTCTCCCCGTCTGAGCGGGGCTTTGAACTGCTGACCCTCCAATCACTGGCCCACTTTCCTTACCCCCCATCCCCTCCGCCCCCGACCAGGCCTGATTAATGTAAGAGGGTAAAGTGGATGAGACAGAAGAGGCAGAGGTTATTATTCCCCTCTGCCTCACTTGTACTCTCTGTCTCTCTCTGCCACCGCCACAGGCTACGCTCTAATATTGATGCTCGCTATTTACCGCTTTCCCTTCACACTGATTAAAAGTTCATTTAATCGAACTTCTCTCTTTGTATCTATCACTCGGCTCCAGACTCTCCCCGTCTTTTTTATTTTGCCCCCCTGTGGCGTTCCCCAGGTGTCTCCAACCGCCAGGCAAACTCTATTTTTTAAAAAGATAGATTACAACAATCACGCTGCAAGGAAGCGCCCGTCATGGCGTCAGCTTCGCTTCTCTCACACTGAACAAACAACGCACAGATACTGCTGCAGGAGTGGGATTAGCATGCAGGAAGTGACCATTAGGAGGTGGCTTTGCTTTCTTAACAAAAGTAATAGTTCTCCACTTTCCCTGTTTAAAGGGAGTTCATCTCATTCTCTTTGATTTGGTCCTGTGAAAGACTCCTGGAGAAGGATGGCTGCTATTGTGCAGCTGCCAACGTTTATCTCTCCTTGAGTTAGCTGTGAAGGTCAAACATTTTGCATTCCCTCAATCGCACTTCTTTTTCCCGTCCTGCAAGGTCTCCTATTTGCACTGATGTCGACCGAGCTGTTTCTCCTCATCAATCAATCGATCATTATTTGTACAGCGCCGATTCATAATAAGTGTGTGTCCCGAGGCGCTTTACAAAAGAGCAGGTCAAATCCTGTATTCATTGTTCTGTTACATAAGAAAAATGTGATGGGGGAGATGGGATAAGATGCATGCTCCTTTGTATTCTTCATGTCCACACTTCCTCTCCCTGAGGTGGAGGTCGGAGCAGGCCGTGCATGAATGAGGACGGCGGTGGTGGTGTGGACGACACAGTCCGATGGTGGAGGCTGGGCGTCAGGGACGTCGGGTGGTAGAAGTGCCAGATTACCTCGCTGAAGGTTGGGGGAGCTCCGTCTACTTGAGAGCCTCCAGCAGGCTGTCCCCATCAACAATCCAGAGGAACCTTCAAGACATGAAAGCTCAGGAGCTCACATGCAAATATGTGGTTAGTAAACCACATCTAGTACTTGTTCTTCTCCTTATTTTCCTACTCCTCCTCTTAGAAATAAGTCTTTAAAATCATGCACCCACTGAAATGTGTTTTGTGCATTTCAGCATCAAATGTCTAAAAAAAAACAACAAAAAAAAACAAGTATGTTGAAAAACGTTGGACTGCATTGGTTTTGTATTAAAATGGCCGCCCCCCCCCCTGGCACAAACATACTCCAGACTTTAAGTGCAGTACAGAGACTTCTGATTTTAGACTCGTCCTGTTGACCTTGTTTGCTGGTTTAGCAGGAATTTTATATTTGGTTCATCTGTCTAAAGTCAAGATAAGAATGATCTGAACTTTTAGAAAAAAAAAAAAAAACTTTCATAAGAATCCTGAAATGTAATCCCCAGAAAAGAAAGGCTGTCTCTTTACACGGCACATAAAGACAAAATGATTAGTGCTAAGTATTGCATGAGCTGCCCAAGGCTGCACAGATTTCATTGCATTTTTTAAAACCTCACTTATTCCTTTGACTGTGGATTATCAGATCTAACTCCATCTGCTCTCCTTGAAATGTCAGTGTTTGAAAGTGTTTGAAATGATTGCTCTCGTATTGATAATGGATCAGAGGCTATGAGCTGTGTGGTGTAACAGTGTGTTTAGATGATACACTTAAGACGTTGATGCTCCAGACTCTTTTCTCCTCTGCAGCATCATCCTCCTTTCTATGAATCTGCGAAGCTCGACACTTCTTTACAAGACTTCTAGATATATTTCTGATGTTGTGAAGAGAGCAGATCGATAGGTGTGAAGAAATCTTTCGGAACCGTCGGATGGTTGAGGCGAGACAGAAGGAGGCAGCGGGATGGAAAGCCCTTCTGTTGTCATCTCTCCTTTTGTATGGATTTGTTCTCTTTGCCGCCCTTGAGACTTCAGTCCTAAATTGATAAATAACCGCGCGGGACATGTCTTGGTGTGTTTTTAAAATGCAGCGGTGACCAAGGTGAGAAAAACACAGATTTATGAAGGACAGTTACATTCTCTCTCTCGCCCTCTCTCTCTCTCAGTGAACAGAATTTATAATCAAAAACTTTTCCAGGGACTCTGACTTTTCTCTCTATGAGGTCGAGTCTGACCAAAAGGACAATCAGGAGCTCCTGTAAACATATCTTATCAAGAAGCCACATCACAGAAGTGTGTTAGAACCCAATGAAATCAGAGCGTTTACTAAACTCTAACACGCTCACCTGTTTCAGAGCCGGGCTGCTCTTTTATTGGACGAGATGAGAAACATGAAAAAGAACCATTTCAAGTATCAAATTGTTAATAAGTCATTTGTGTATTTTTTAGGTGTGTCACTGTCAGAGTAGAGCAACGGGACGAGCAACAAGAGTAGACAAACTTTAGTTTTCAGGTTCAAGGTTTTTTGTTTTTTTTTAAAGTTGTATTTTGGGGTTTTTTGTTCCTTTTTTAGAGAGATAAGAAAGTGGATAGAGTCAGAAATCAGGGAGAGAGAGAGAGAGAGTGGGGAATGACATGCGGGAAAGAAGCCACAGGTCGGATTTGAACCTGGGCCGCCCGCTTGGAGGACTACAGCCTCCATACCCACACTCCATTCCCAGGTTCAATGTTTTCACAGGGAGCCGTATTGTCTGCAAAGGTTTCATGATTTCAAAAACAAATCGATCAAAATCAATAATAAATAACTGCTTTAACGTAGAGAAAACCGTTTCTTCTGCAGACTCGAGACATCGGGAGGAGCTGCAGGCTGAGCTGCTGCTCACTTATTTTTCAGGGTTCAGATTTTTTGTTTTTTAAGTTAGGATGACCACTCGGGGTGTGACGAGATCTCTGGATCTCACAAGATTTCTCATCGGGGTTGTGTTGCCTCTCGGCATAATATGGTTGGACTTTTACTTTGAAGAGTCTTTTATTTTGACGTTTGTTTGTCTTGCCTATTTAACATGTCACTTCCTGTTAGCTAGTTTGGAGGAAGCCTGCTGAAGGTGACCACATGCAATCCATACTGTAGACACCACAGAGGCAATGTCGTGAGTAAATTGATAAATATTTCATACACTTATAAGTTAAAGTTAAAAACATAATTTATATTTAAAGGTATTTTATTGGATGTGATTAAAAAATGAATATTTTTGCGAGGAAGAGTTTAGCTGGTTGGTTAACCGCAGCTTCTACGCTCGAGTGAAGACAACATCGGGGTGAAAACTGTCTTGTGATATCAGCACATAAACGCAAAGCAGTCTGATGTTAAACTGGAAAATTACCATTGAAGACGTGCCCAACACTACTCAATCATTCATGTGGCAGCTAGCGGTGAAACATGCTCACAGCTGATCTGTAGAAATCATGTCTCTTCACCTCTCTTTTTCATACAGTATACAGACCGACGTCGGTTTAAGCAGACCTCTCTCCACAGATTGATATGATTACATTAGTCTTCAAGAGTCTGTGATAAAAGCTTCATCTTTAGCAACCGTCTGCTCTCAGCTAGCGAGGGATAGCATACTGGTTCTCTGAGTAATTGGCCAATCAGAATCAAGCATGTAACACGGCCGTGAGTTTATTTGATGTAACTTTCCAGAAGTTGAATGAATGTAAGTGACTTTAAAGGCTTTATATGTGATGTTTTGATCCAGCAGGTGTCGCCCTTGAGCACCAGCATGAAACCAAAACAACTCACGCTGCATTGTTGTGTTAGCATGCTAATGCTAGTGATCTTTATCATGCTGGTATCTTCACACTGCATGTAAATTCACCTGAAATGAGCGTGATCTAGAAACACAGTTAAGCAGTGAGTACAGTATGTTATTCTTCTTTTCTCTAGTCCCTCAATTAAACAACTTTTATACTCGAGGGGAGGAGTCAGCTGACCGTCCTGGCGATGTAAACAAAGTGAAGATAGGACTCTGAAAACTCTGAAAACATCACAGACAGTGGGACTCGGGTGTTACACCCATTGTAGACAGTCATGACTCACAGAGTTATTTTCAGAGGATTTACTTGATTTCTACATTTAAGTGTGAAAAATCACATTTAAAGACTTTAAATGTGCTTGAGACTTCTGGACTTAATCGTTTTATTGCATGATCACATTATTACAACATTGTCTTCAGTTATTGCAGAACAAATGTGTCTCCATGTCTCAAAAATGTTCTTCATAAATATTACAACTCGTTCAATTTGACCCATTTGTAAGCAGACTTTATGTGTGACCTGCTTCAGACTGCAGCGACCAGCCACTAATGGAGATGTGTGCTTCTGGTGTGTATGTGTGTGTGTGTGTGAGGCCAGCTGTATATGTTCATGCTTCTGTGGCCTTTTAGCGGCCGAGCTAAAAGGGGTTAGCTGCTGTTGGTTGTCGGGGTTGGCCTCTCTTCGAGTCTGTTTGTTTTTTGTTTTCACACTCAAACCGTCCTTTCTCCTTCTGTGTGTTTAATATTTATCCTCCTTGTCCCTGGAGCATTCAACAGGGGCTCTGCAGGAAATCATGTGAAAGAGGTGATATTAGTGTGAAGGGGTTAAAGCACCAACCAGGATCTGTGAGCTCTGTATTCAAGCTTCAGCTTGAGACTTCTTATTCTTGTTGTTTATCTCATCCCTGACCTCTGCCTCCTATATTCTGTTTTATTGCTCTACTTGTCAAATGAAGGATTAAAATGTACAATACAAATGTTTAAAATGGAAACATCCAATCAGACAGCCTCACTATCTGCTCTGACGATTGACTACCTGCGGTGACCTCACACAGACATGCATCTTTAGCAGTTTTAAAGTAACACACTGACCTTAAAAACCCCTGATGGATGGCTTTTCTGGATAGAATTTTGGCAGCAGTCCAAGGTCATTTTTATGGAAATGCATACAGCTTTACAGCGCTAGATCACACACAATTCTTCAGTTATAAGTTAAGCCAAAGTTAGCCCATCTCTGTTCTGTTCGATACAACGGCTGAGGCCAAGAGGAAGAGGACGGTGAAGCTAAGAAGAGACAAAAAGAGAGAGTGTGCTCGCATGAAGCAGAGTGTTCATCCCTGCAGATTTTATTCAGAACAGATTGCGACGAAGCGTTGGCATGTATCATTATCGGTGTCATCGTTGTCTCATGTTTAGCAGCTTCACCAGCTGCAGAAAGTCGTCTGATCCGAGTTCTGTCTCAGGTTTGATAAAAGATAAATATATAATTCCATCTTACACCAAAAAGTAATCGCTTTCCTCGTCGATCTTCAAGTTAGCTTTACACGTTTGGAACCTTATAAACCGATATCAACTAGCATGTAATAAATTAGCCTCTCAAAAGTAGCCATTAAGCCACCGCCTATAGACGTCATGGCAACAGTTGTATACACAAACAAACATCCTGACAGTTTGCAAACAACGGGCTGAAGACGCTTGCAGAGTCAGATTTGCATAAAATCCGGTGATGATACTGAACCTTGTTAGTCAACATGCTCGTCATAACATGACGGTGTAGGTACCAGGTGTGCTCGGGTGTTCAGATCCACTCGGGCTCCTGCGCCTGCTGGTGACGTCATACAATATGAAGTTTTACTCGCGATATCGGGGCATAGTACTACACTTCCCACGATCATAGAGTGTTTCTGATTGGTTAAGCCTGCTGTTACCATGGCAATGTTTCCCGCCTCTCGGCACCGTACGCGAACAGAGTCCCGCTAACAGGCTAGCTAACCTCGTCATGCCGCAGTGAATGTAGTTTATATTTTTCACAACACAAACTACAAGAGGGTACAACACTTGCAACGACAAAAGTTACTCTTAAGAAGACACAATATAATTCACAATGGATTGTGGGATGTGTAGTTCCTTGACTTCGGACGGAAATCATGTACACAGTCTTGTCTTTTTCCCGTTTTTTTATTTCGTTTTGGTGCCGAATTAAATGTCCTATCGTCAGTGGACGGTCACTGTTGTGCTCAAAGACCGACAAAACCGAGGCTGAGGCTGTCAGATACAAAATGTAAACATGTCCATGTTAAAGCAGACTCTGCAGGACTCCTGTTCCCGCTCTGATTTTAGTCGTTCATCGTGAGGTCCCTGCTTTTGTTTCTTTGATAAAGGTGTTAGAGTTACCTCCAACTTGTTTTCACCTGTCAACACTTTTATTCCCCCCGTTGCAGCTATCTTACACTTTTCTTTAAAACAAAAGGTTTAAACCTGCACGAGGTGTTGTTTTAATCATCGCATTAGGCGAAATGACTTTTCCAATCAAGGTTTTCCATCACACAGGAGGATCAGTCTGAGACGCTGCAGGTTTCCCTGTCAGTCATCTCTGCATGTTTCTGCACACAGCATCTCTCAGGGGCTCGGTCTAAAACCCTGAGATCAGCCTCCAGCTCTGTCTGTCACACTGCCCACGGCTCCATCTAATCCCTGGAACCCTTCAGAGTCACTGCAGCCTCGGGCCAGAAATACAACCACTGCTCCACTGTCACTGCTTCTGTGTGTGTGTGTGTGTGTGTGTGTGTTTCTAAATACTGTAACATTTCATTTTAATGAATGCAGATTCTTTTCAGTAAAATTCATGTGGGAGCATGTGTTTTGTGTGTGTGTGTGTGTGTGTGTGTAACTCGATGGTAATCTGAGCGTAGGTGAATAGATGAGCCATCTATTGATGTAGTTATTGAATGATCTCGGGGATTCATGTAGCATGCTAATAAATGCAGGATTTCTCACACTGCACACATTTCTCATCAGCCAACGCAGGAGCAGCAGGAAACTCAAAGTGGGAAAAAAAAGTCTGGTGACCAAACGTCCTCTCAGTTCAAATCTCATTTCATTATATACAAGTCAAGGTCTCCTTTGTTGTAACAGTGGAGTGCTGCAATATTCATAATGTAGCGAAACAGAAAACACATCAAAGAGCGTCAGCGGCTGAAGCGCTTCTGTCCAATTTAGATCTGAATGTGGAGGAGGTTACCTTTTTGATGACACACTTCTCTGTTTCTGAATGATTCCTCCTGGACTTTACAATGTTCTGTCTGCAGGAAACATGAGGATAGAGACTAGAGCTGTCAGGTCAAAACAGTGACACTTCCTGTTTTCCTCCTGGCCAGTTAGGACATTCCAATATGAAACAAGCTGAGATCTTCAATGTGTGTAGAACACATTGACACTGAGTTGGCGATGATCGGATGAAGGCTCCCGGACTAGTTCGTTCAAATAGGTCGCGCAAAATCGTCTTATTTTGAAATTCAACTGAAATTTGCAGAGTATGGTCATAATGTAACTTTTTGTTTGTCTCACCAAGATGCATAATGCTCACCATTTTTCGTGCATGTAGGTTAAGCGCAGTACCCTGGCTGACGTTTGGGGGCGCTGTGGAGCCACTTTTCGATGTACATGCATCAAACCAATTTCATTCGTAAATTTCTCGTGGGGAATAATTTTGCAAGAAATTTTGGTGAGTTTTCATGCACGTTCAAGCCGTCAAAAGTATTAAAGTAGGACTGGCTTTTTTTGAATGGGTGTGTATGTGGCTTCTGGTGCTTTAGCAGCCAGCCTCTAGTGGACACTCAATGAACTGCAGTTTTTTTTTTTTTTGCACTTTCATATGGCTTAAGTGGTGGTTGCCGCTCAGTCAATAGCAACAAAAATTAGCTTAGCTGAACACATTTAACTGAACATGTCCACTGATGGAGAAGTGAGACAGGAGGAACCAATGCAGCACCTGAATGATTTTTAGTGTCTCTTCCCGGTCAGTTTGTTGGTATTCTGTTGTCCATTTTACAACAACTTCTTATCCCATACAACCTTCTGAGATGTCTCTGTCATATACATTGGATCTGCAGAGTCCCTCTGCACCTTTAAGAAAAAGCTAAAGACCCAGCTCTTTCATGAATACCTACTAACTTAATGATGATGGTCTCCATATTATTGATGATGATGATGGTAATGATGATGGTTTTTGTTTGATAACGACGACTTATAAGATGGTTTCTATACTGATTAGAGCTCTCAAGAACTGCCCTCAATGTTGTGCTTTGCCTCTGGTCACTTCCTGTCAGCACCTGTGTGTCCAATCAGACTCAAAGCTGATCGTTTGCTCTTACTCACATTGTTCCCTTTTTTCTAGATCCTTGCTTGTGTTGTTCTTACTCTCTGATGTACGTCGCTTTGGATAAAAGTGTCTGCTAGGTGAATTGTAGAATATCCTTTACCCACAGAAGAGATAACAACCAGCTCCAAAAACACACAAAGAACTGTATCCAACGTAAAAGAGCAATACATCAAATTCTTCCAATGAGAGTTTCAGGAAGCTGAAGGATGTTAAACAGAGAGAACAGAGGAGACGAGAGGAGGCGATACGGGGGGATTAGCAGAGAGCAGGGGCAACTTGGAGCCAAACTAAAGGTCATTGTGGATCAAACACTGATCCTCCACTCGCTTTGTACTGCTGCCAACCTGCCACATTGTGTTTGTTTGTTTGTGTGTTTCAGTGTGTGCGGTCTGCAGTACTCTCTAAAAAGCCCAGAGTCACTTCCCATTGGATAGGTCAACACACACGAGCATGTGTATGTGTGTGTGTGTGTGTCGCAGCTCATTATTAGCAAACACCACAGCTTCGCTCTCCCCCCCATGTTATCACCGTCTCTTCACATTAATTGGTCGTTTGAAGTCAGAACATTAGTCACAACAGGAACATGACGAGAGCGTCACAACATTGTGCTTTAAAAACACAGAGTGAGGTTTTTTTTTTTCATGTATTTAAAAAGATGTGAGGGGAAAACAAAACAAACAAAAAAGTCAATTCGCTCTGAGCGTGCGATTAGAGGGTTTTGATTTTTTCTGAAAATGACTCGTTTCTTCACTCACAGGGAATTTACAAATGAAGCAATTTTCAGGAGCAGCATTTATTTACTGCTCACAACGCTGGATATTCATTCAGTGTCTTGCTTTCCAAAAGAAAATTATACACAGTTAACCCTCCTGTAGTCCTAGTGCATTTTTTTTTTTTACATTTAAAGCCATTTTTTGTGGATAATTTGGGCTTTGTTGATGCATATGGCATAAATTTTGCCACAGATGTGTATTTTGGGGTGAATCTTAAAATGTCATATACATTTATTTCTCAACTCACTTGTCATTTCTCAAAAAAACACACCTTTAGTCCTTCGTCATTTTTGTGCGCCATTGACTCCCATTGAAACTACATTTTTTGCAATACACTGCCATTGTGGTATGAAATTAGTTTTTTATTAGTTTTTTTATTGATCCATGATAGTGAGGGACTGGAATTTTAGTTTTTACTGTTTTACCGACATAGTATCCAAAACAAAAGCCTGCTAGTATGTCTTTGTTTACACAGGTGATGTTGCAGGGAAACAGGGCCAAAGGTGTTTAATATAAACATTACACAAAATGTAAGTAAATTGGGTTGTAGGAGTGTTAAAAAAGCCACGGGAAGTTTTCAGTCATAGAACTAGTCCAAGGTAAAGAGTGAAGAGACATTTTTACTCTCTTTGGGCCTTTAGTCTCGACCTGCAGACTTCTGGCGATGAGCTAAACATCACTACCTATAAATGACGACCAGAAACGTCCAGAACGCTGTCACATCCAAAATCTAAAATACAGACAGAAGTCAGCGTCTGTACAGATATTAACATACACTTCTTTCTGAATTAGGGGTCATAACTGAGAAGGAAAGCTTTCAAACGGGTCTGGACTGGGCGTTTCAGAATTATTAACAGTTCAGTTCAAATGAGTTGTCATTTTTTCAGCGACCTCTTTAGTAATTTGTGCATTTTGGTCAAAGAACTAGACACATTCTCATTTGTTACCTGTGCTGCTGCCAGGGAATTTATTTTATTTATTTTTTTAAAGATTTTGTTTTGGCTTTTTGTGCCTTTAATGGAGAGATAGGACAGTAGCTAGAGTCAGAAATCAAGGAGATAGAGAGTGGAGAATGACATGCAGGAAAGTGCCCCAGAAAAGGGATTTTTAATCTGTAAATTTAAAGCCAGTGTGAACAGCATGAGAGAAAAGTGACTAGCTGTGCTTCAGCTTTGTGTTCCTACAGTCGCTTGTTGCAGAGAGAGTTAGCTGACTCAACGGCTCCAGACAGAAGAACACGACTTTTACAAAACTACAAATGAAGCCAAATGTCTGTGGGCTGTTACTGTGTGTCTTTATCCCCGTTTATTTTGTTTTGTTTTTAACATTTTATCATTTTAACAGAGCCAGGACTGTGAACAAACACACGACTCATGCCGAGTATCTGCTGGAAGACAACAATGATTATTTCAAAGAAAGACTGAAAGAAAATCACGACTTTCTGCAACTGATAAAATGGTGAAATGGACTCGAAGCATAAAGATGAAGAGAGAGGAAATGTTTCATGATCTTTGTGTCAGATCCCTTCATGGCTTCATGCTGAGACTGCTTTGGAAACCACTGACAGAATGGAAATCTCGAACAAAGTGTAAAGCTAAGAAAAGTAACTTTAGGGTTAGATAAGGCCCTGACACACCAAGGAGATCGCCAGCTGTCGGTCCTAGTCGTCCTTTTTTCAGCCGATTCGACATGTTGAATCAGCGTCTGTGAGAGGAATCTCTCTGATTGGCTGTTCAGAGGTTTCATTTCTCTCCAGTTCTCCTCTCAGGTTCAGTAAAGCCTCTTGAGCATGTCTCTGTAGTATCCATGCTTTCACCCATTAGTGTGGTTTCTCCTTATTTGTCTCCTCCTCCTCTTCTTTTCTTTTTCCTCTAAAAGACCAAGAGCTGACAACGCCAGCGCCATTTTCTACTTTCTATCAGACATTATTCTCCATTAGTAGACGACCTATAATACGAGTGGTGAGCGACAGCGGTGTGAAAATGGTCTTCTCGTATCATAACAACGGACTACCGCCCCCTGCTGGCATGGAGAGTTATTTCCTCTCACATGAGCAGAACGTACGTGGTGATTGGCCGTCGGCTGGAGTCTTTGTGTTGTGTTCAAGTGACACTTTTTGGCCAAGACATTAGACACTAGTTCTTTGCCGTCTGCTTGGTGTGTCAGGGCCTTAAGAAAACCAAAGTTTAAAGTTGAATTACATAGAAAAGTTTGACTGCAGCTGCAACACATTTGTCTCTATTTTCATGCTAACGTCATAACTTAACGGCTTCAGCAGCAAGAATTCATTATAGAACCAAGTTGAGTCTTTTATGTGAAGTTGGTGATTTAGTTTTTGGATATTAGTCCACACCTCTCTACACAGACATGTTCCACAGCTGCCACTCTCTATGACCCTCTAAAGATTTCAAATGATCCAAAAGCAGACATCCCTTGATTTCTGCAGGCTCGACTAAATAATCGAGAGTCTGCAGCGATCCTTTAATAAAACACAGTACTGGATTGTGATGTCAGAGAGAGACTTTCTGAGAGCTGCATTTATCATCCTAACATCCTTCAGCGGCTCTTCTGGCTCTCCCTGACTTCTGAAATGTACGAGCCCTGGAAAAAAAAAAACCCACAGCCATGAAAACCTCATCATCGCTCTTCTGCACTTGGACTTGATTGCATCAGGATTTGTTCCCACGGGACGCCTGGCGAAATTAAACACAAGTGACTCCGGTTCAGACGGACTGGATTTAAAGGCTGCAGGCGAACTGTCGACTTGTCTGACACGGTTATTTTAACTTCAGGGGAAGGAAAAGTCAACTTTGCTCATTTGTCTTTGTCTGAAATGCTTCTGAGGCGTCGCTGTCGGTTGGGATTTTGTTTAACTGACATGAAGATGAGAAGGATGGGAGGACATTTTGAACCCCCCCCAGGCAGCTTGATTTGGTGATTTACAAAGTTTGAACTGTGCATATGTTCACTTTTCAAACGTATTTGGCCTTTTTTAGGGTTAAAATGCCAGCTGTAAGGTTGTCTTTAAAGCAGCTTCAGGTTACAGCAGAAGTACAGGTGAGGCAGACGCTGGCTGGTGGTACAAACCCGGGGTCACCCAGCCGCTCTGTAGGATATAAACAAGGGGGGAGGATGTGAACTACGGAAGCCCAGAGGGAGCGACGGAGATGGAGTAAGTTAAAGAGAAAATCTATGTTTTTATTTTTATTTTTTAAATTGTTGTTGTTGTGTGAATGTTTTTATCATCATTAGCTCAGTTTTATTATTATTATTATTATTATTATTATTATTATTCTTGTCTCTACATGTATTTGATGACATCTAGATGTTGCTTTGCACTGGGCTCGGGACGGGGGGGGGCTGTGAATGTGAGTACGGTGCTGTTGTAAGACGGTTTAAAGATGTATGTTCCTGCTGCTGGTACTGTCTTGTCTGCAGTGTGTCAATGTGAAAATCTAGAGTTTCATCTTTGAAAACGACCCCAGCCCGAGCTGAACATGTAAAACATTTGGCCCTGATGAGAAGAAGAACTCGGGGGATCTGCACCAGCAGGTGGTCCTGCCAGTTATAGATCTGCACCAGAGCTTGCTGCTGTTGCTTCACCATTGGAGGCCGGCCAAGACGAGTCTGCCTCATGTGGTCCTGATGTTAAAACAGATTCGGTCGGGGTCGGGCCCTGACTGTCAAATCCATAACGCAGCATGTAAACAAGAGAGTGGAAATGAAAAACACAAGAGAATAAACAGTTCAAACCTGAAGACTTCCAGCGTTATATGAGCACATATCTCATGTTCCTACACCAGACCCTGATCAGTCCCAGAGTTACCATAGAAGCCCGCTGCCTTGAAGAAGAACGGTTCTGTTGGGAGTGTGAGCGTGTGTGTGTGTCCACGTGTGTGTAACTGCAGCAAAGCGCTAAAGATGCCAGGTGACATTTAGACGGAAACTTGGCAACAAGAGTCAACAAGAGATCCTCGGTGGTGGCTGATGGATAATTGGGAGAATGAGGGCAGAGAGAGAGGGAGAGGGAGAGAGAGAGGAGGGAGAGAGAGTGAGACTGAGAGAGAGAGAGAGAGAGAGGGAGAGGGGAGAGAGAGAGGGGCAGAGAGAGAGAGAGGGCAGGAAGATAGAGAGAGAGAGAGACAGAGCGAGAGAGAGGGAGAGAGGGAGAGAGAGAGAGAGGGAGAGGGAGAGGGGAGAGAGAGAGGGGCAGAGAGAGAGAGGGGGAGAGAGGGCCGAGAGAGGGGGAGAGAGGGCCGAGAGAGAGGAGGGAGAGAGGGGGGAGAGAGAGAGGGAGAGAGAGCGTGCAGAGAGAGAGAGAGAGAGCGAGGGGAGAGAGAGAGAGGGAGAGGGGAGAGAGGGAGAGGGGAGAGAGAGAGAGGGCAGGAAGATAGAGAGAGAGAGAGAGAGAGAGAGGAGAGAGAGAGAGAGGGGGGAGAGAGGGAGAGAGGAGAGAGAGAGACAGAGAGAGAGAGAGAGGGAGAGGGAGAGGGGAGAGAGAGAGGGGCAGAGAGAGAGAGAGAGAGAGGGAGAGAGGGCCGAGAGAGAGGAGGGAGAGAGGGGGAGAGAGAGAGGGAGAGAGAGTGTGCAGAGAGAGAGAGAGAGAGAGAGAGAGAGGGGAGAGAGAGAGAGGGGAGAGAGAGAGAGGGCAGGAAGATAGAGAGAGGAGAGAGAGAGAGAGAGGAGAGAGAGAGAGGGGGGAGAGAGGGAGAGAGAGAGAGAGGGAGAGGGAGAGGGGAGAGAGAGAGGGGCAGAGAGAGAGAGGGGGAGAGAGGGCCGAGAGAGGGGGAGAGAGGGCCGAGAGAGAGGAGGGAGAGAGGGGGGAGAGAGAGAGGGAGAGAGAGCGTGCAGAGAGAGAGAGAGAGAGAGAGGAGGGAGAGAGATAGAGAGAGAGAGGGGAGAGAGAGAGAGAGAGAGAGAGGGAGAGAGGGAGAGAGAGAGGAGGGGGAGAGAGTGAGACAGAGAGAGAGAGAGAGAGAGGGAGAGAGGGAGAGAGACAGAGAGAGAGAGGGGGAGAGAGGGCCGAGAGAGAGGAGGGAGAGAGGGGGGAGAGAGAGAGGGAGAGAGAGCGTGCAGAGAGAGAGAGAGAGGGGAGAGAGAGGGAGAGAGAGAGAGGAGGGAGAGAGAGAGTGAGAGAGAGAGAGTGAGAAAGAGAGAGAGAGTGAGAGAGAGAGTGAGAGAGAGAGTGAGAGAGAGAGAGAGGAGGGAGAGAGAGAGTGAGAGAGAGAGAGTGAGAGAGAGAGAGAGAGTGAGAGAGAAGAGAGGAGGGAGAGAGAGAGTGAGAGAGAGAGAGTGAGAGAGAGAGAGAGAGAGAGAGACAGAGTGAGAGAGAGAGAGAGAGAGAGAGAGACAGAGTGAGAGAGAGAGAGAGAGAGAGAGTGAATCTTCTGCAGTCGGTCCATAACTGATGTTAAGCTGTGAGAATAACTCTTTTTCACTCGGACACTCGATGCGGTGCTCAGGAGGGGGCGGGACTTCTGAGATTCTGCAGCAACAGCGTCACTTTGGATCGGGGTGCATGACAGTCAACGAGCAGTTTGTCCAGCAGCAACATGTCTGTGTGTGAGCGTTTAGCTGCTCTCTGAATATGAGCGCTGACATTAACAGACAGGCCTCCTGCTCCCAGATGAATGAGAGGGCAGATTGTGTTGAAGCTGATGAAGTGGCCTGATGCTCATTAGACGGCTGCTGATAGGCTGATGGATGCTTCTCAGTTTTAAGGCGGCACTCCCCAAATGATGAATGGGGCTCTGTTTATTTTAAGGCAGCCCCCCCCCCCCCCCCCCCTCTCTCTCTTGTTCCTGCTCCCCTTCTCTCAGAGCAAACAAGAGCCCTCAGTGTTTATTGAACGAGTTGATTTATAAAAGAACGTCTCATTAAAATAAACTAGCACTCTGTGATTAATGACACGTTCCTCAATTACAAAGTACACGACCAGAAGCGGCGGCTGACGGAGACAGGGTATCGATTGGCTTGCTGCTAATTAGGAAAAATAACTGGAGCCAATCAGAGGAGTTTACAAAGAAAAGTTTTGGATGTTTGATGAAACACAACTTTGATTAAGAAAGTACAGAATGTATGCTGAGTCAGCATTTCTGCACCTTGATGAGATATTAAAATCACTCCACGACCCAGTGCACAGAGTCATGTCTCATAACATGTTAAAGAAACTAAACCTTCAGCTTCTCCACCATGTAAACAACATGTTGCTTTGTCTTTCTGAGGATGGTTTGGTTTTCATTCGGTTCCTGTTTTGACATCATCTTGATAAAGTGATGAAAAATACGATCAGGAGTCCGTTTATTGTGTTTTATTTTGAAATTGCATTTCCGTCTCTCAGAGGTCATTTGGTCTGAGGAGACATGAAGTATGTGCAAAACATTTCATACCTCCATCACGGTCTGCTTTGGATCTGCAACCAAACAGCACAGACACAGACTGCAACGGACTATAAGGACTGCAGAAAAAATCATCGGTGTCGACCTGCCCCGCATCCAGGACTTATACCAGTCCCGGGCCAGGAAACGGGCAGATAGTATCACTGCAGACTCCTCACACCCCGGACAAAAACTTTTCAAACTCCTCCCCTCTGGCAGGCGTTACAGATCACTGTACGCAAAAACAACCCGTCATAAGAACACTTTCTTCCCCCAGGCTGTCACTCTGATGAACGCTAAACAGTCACAGAGTGTCAGACCTGTCGCGGTGAAATGACTCTAAACCAACCGTCACTGTGAAGATACATATATGTGTATATATATTATTTAATTTAAATGTTCAATACACACACACTTATTTATGTAAATAATGTAATTGACATCTTAATTGAGCCATCTGTCACATAACTGCATTTTTCTTATCATGTTACTTCAGCATCTTTTACACTATTCACCACTGCACTGTTTCATATTTAGTCATGTAAATATTAGTCTTTTCTTATTATATTTATTGTTGATATTTAATGTTGTACCTGTACATAACAGAGCACAGTTCACCAAAGTTAAATTCCTTGTGTTTGTAAGCATACCTGGCCAATAAATCTGATTCTGATAAAAACTCAACTAATAGTTGTTGAAGTCGATCAATTCTGACCAACGATGTCTGCAGAGGAGTGGACATTTAGCTTGGATGGAGAAGAGAGATTATTAATCTGACACTAAACAAAATAAAGAGAAGTCAGAGCAGAAGATAACTCACTGTGTGACGCTCTTTGATGATCAGATTATTAGTGTGAGAGACGAAGATCAGAGTGTGAGGTATTGATTTGCGAGCAGCAGGAACAAAACCTGCAGAAATGACGCTCTGATCAGACCATGCAGCACGATTAGTTCATCAATAACACAAATGAAAACAATCTCTCTCCATCTATCTCTCTCTCTCTGTGTAGCTCTGACACTCTTTCTTATCGCTCTCTCACTGCGGCTCTTTGTTGGATAAATCGATAATGTCAGCGGCACACCGGCTGGTCACTTTGTGGGGACAGAAGTATTTGAATGTCACAGCCGGGTGCAGACCGTGAGAGCTCAGAGACTCTGTCCCCCGCTGAGAGGAAACCTGAGAGATATCTCTTTATCAGTCAGGCTGCTGAACGGCTCTGTTATACTCGACTCTATAGAACACCGGCTTGTTTTCTCATGTCTTTGCTAACCGCTTAAAGTCTTTATGTGTGATTTTTCACAATTAAATATAATAGAAATCAAGTATATCCTCTGAAAATAACTCTGTGAGTCATGACTGTCTACAATGGGTGTAACACCCGAGTCCCACTGTCTGTGATGCTTTCAGAGTTTTCAGAGTCCTATCTTCACTTTGTTTACATCGCCGGGACGGCCGGCTGACTCCTCCCCTCGTGTATAAAAGTTGTTTAATTGAGGGACTAGAGAAAAGAAGAATAACATACTGTACTCACTGCTTAACTGTGTTTCTAGATCACGCTCATTTCAGGTAAATTTACATGCAGTGTGAAGATACCAGCATAATAAAGATCACTAGCATTAGCATGCTAACACAACAATGCAGCGTGAGTTGTTTTGGTTTCATGCTGGTGCTCAAGAGCGACATCTGCTGGATCAAAAAATCACATACAAAGCCTTTAAGCAGCATAAAATACACAGAGGAATCCAAGGGGGGAAAGTTTCTCATTCAGTGTTTCTTGGTGAAATGTAAAAAGTGGAAAACACCTGATGCAGTTGTTGCGTCAGCACCAGCAGCGGTAGTTAAAATAGTTGGTGTCTGCAAGCTTTCAGGAGTTGGATTTCTAGTGCCCCCCTTTAGAAACCCATAGCAACAAAATGATCTAACAAACAGCAAAACTTAAAGTGAGTGTGGCGGATTTGATGGACGAGGATGCGATAAAAAAGTGTTTTTTGCTAAGTGAATATTCAGCTACACTTATTTGAGCCAGGGTAACAACCTGTGTCCACTGAAGGCACTTTTCTGCCTTCCTTCACAGTTTCAGAGTGCTTCTAAACTGGCGCTCAGTGTTGCTAGGTTAAGTTAACTTCTGCTTCCCTCGGTCATGACCGTGAAGTCCGTTTTAATGTCTCCACGCGCTTAGTATTTTCCTTTTATTGAAGGAAAAATCACCAAGAAAACATGAAAACAATGTGAAGGAGTCCTGACGTCTGCAGCAGCTCGACACCTGAAACTTGTCCCCTTGAAAAGACGAGTAAAAGACAACGTTCTCCTCCGCCATTGTTGTGTTGAAGCTGATATCAGAAGTCCCGCCCCTTTTTTGTATTTGTAATTGCTTCTACCAACACACACACACACACACACACACACACACACACACACACACACACACACACACACACACACACACACACACACACACACACACACACACCAGTCTCACTCCATCAAAATGCATGTCGCCCACCGCTGCCACACACAATCTCACTTTCATCCTCCTGTTCATCTTTTCTTTGCACGTTCAACACACACACATAAACACACACACGTGCGACACACACTTCACACAGACTCTTCCCTCTTCACAAAAGCTCCATATCGCCTCCTCTTCCTCGAGACAACACACCCACTTCATCTGCTGTCAGTCCATATCTCTCATTGGAATATTATCCTACTCATAACACACACACACACACACACACACACACACACACACACACACACACACACACACACACACACACACACACACACACACACACACACACACACACACACACACACTTTTGAAAGTAATGAAAAAAAGATGTAATGCATGTGAGAACAGCCTCCCTTTGACTTTCGTCTCCTCCGTCTGAACTCCCTCTCTCCTTTCATCCTCTCTCCTTCTCCTCCTCTTTCCCTCCTTCCTCCTCCCTCTTGACACTTATTGTCACTCCTCTTCCATCACAGCATCTTCCCTTTCTTCTTTCTAACTTCATCCACCCCCCGTCATTCTTCTTCAGTTTGAATTCCTCTCTAATCTCTCTCCATCCATTTTTAATTCTCCTCCCATCACTCATCTCTCTCTCTCCGTCTCTTTAAACAAACGATGACATAATCTCTTAAATTATGTAAAATCCCATTAAAGTGGTGTCATAACGTGAGTTTAAAGTCTGTCAATAGTGCTCTAAAATCAGAACGGAAACATTTGGCAGACATTAAGCATTAAACACAAAGTCATAATCAGTGCTTAATGGAGTGATTTCATTTGTTCTACGTTCTACATTTTGCAGCACGTTTAACAGGACAGCTGAGAACGTTGAAGGGAAACTGTTAAATCAGTGATCATGGTGCTTCTGTGCAGGTGTTTCTCTGCAGGAGGTTTTTATTTCTCACTTCTGTTTCTGCACATTTTTAACTACTTGTTGTTGCTTGTCCTGCGAGGTGCATCATGCACTTTGCATTTATTAAAACCTAAAAAAAGACCTTAAAGTCTTTATATGTGATTTTTCACACTTAAATATAATAGAAATCAAGTTTATCCTCTGAAAATAACTCTGTGAGTCATGACTGTCTACAATGGGTGTAACACCCGAGTCCCACTGTCTGTGATGTTTTCAGAGTTTTCAGAGTCCTATCTTCACTTTGTTTACATCGCCAGGACAGCCGGCTGACTCCTCCCCTCGTGTATAAAAGTTGTTTAATTGAGGGACTAGAGAAAAGAAGAATAACATACTGTACTCACTGCTTAACTGTGTTTCTAGATCACGCTCATTTCAGGTAAATTTACATGCAGTGTGAAGATACCAGCATAATAAAGATCACTAGCATTAGCATGCTAACACAACAATGCAGCGCGAGTTGTTTTGGTTTCATGTTGGTGCTCAAGGGCGACATCTGCTGGATCAAAAAATCACATGAAAACTTTAATAGAGCAGTTTTTTTTTTAGTAGTGCGGTTTTGGTTGCAGCTGTCGTTAAGATGCATTGTAGTGTTAAAACAATTACAGACACATGGATTGTGCATTTGTGTCCCATAGGTCTGCAGAAACAATCGCACAAACTTTAGCAATCAGCTGAGTCGTGCAGCAAATATCTCAGGTGGTGTGATTTGGAGTCTTCTGCACGTCAGGTTTTTATTTTCTTGAATTGGTTCATGTTGGAGCAAAAAACAGTAGATACTCAATAAACGCTCGATGCATTAGTCTTGAGCGGGGGTTCCCAAACTTCTCAGCTTGTGACACCCAAAGTAAGGGTGCCACAGAATGGGGATGCCATCTGTCGCTGCATGCATATAACATGGCCCACAGCAACCCCCCCCCCCTCCCCCACACACACACACACACACACACACACACACCACACACCACACACCACACACACACATTATTTTTAATTGTTTTGTACTTTGTTTATGTGCAAACGCACATGTTAAGTCCATTTTTCTTTGCACCTTGTGACCCCCCTCTTGGCAGCATGCGACCATCCGGGGGTCACACATGTGTTCGAGATTTGAACCCCCTCAGATGTTTTAAACCTGAACAGAGAGTTTTATTATGAGAGTAAACCAGCGGAGCAGACAGTCCGGGGTGGAGGGCCAGAGAGTCAGTCTGACATTCAGGGATGTTGACTGTCCACACAGCCTGACATCCAATTGTTACACAATCCAGCGACAAAATCAACAAACAAACAAACAAACAACAAACTACGAGTGTGCAAGCAACGTGAATGTCCTGCAGCTACTACAATAACAGCAGACACGGCGGTCTGCAGCTCGAGAGACAACAAGACCACATAGACAAACTAAGTAAAGAAGGTGAAACATTTACTTTTGATGTTTTCTCGCAGCTGCCAGTTCGGATGAAATCCAAGAAAAGAGACATGAGCTTCTGTATCCTGGATGAAACGTCCACAATCCTAAACCTGCTTCAGTCTTCATCTGCTTCTGACTTCCTTGTGCGTAAAATGCAGACAGAACTGCGTGAGCGAGCTGACGCTGACTGACGTCTCTCAGGTGAAAGAGACGTCAGGTACGCTACGCACGGAGGTCTCACGCTGCGTCAAATAAAGTGCTCTCTGATAAAGAGGCAGAGATTGACGTCGAAAATTATGACGTCACACAACATCTGGCTTTCAATCACTGTAAAATAAAAAAGGTGAGGACATAATAACACACCTTCAAAGCTGCAGCTATCCAGAGTCCTGGTAAAGTGGTACAGTCCGAGTTTTTTTTTCTTTATTTTTTTTTTTGCCTTGATAAACAGAAAAACGTTATTTACAAGTTTTTAACAGAAGAGGATACAAATCATGAACAAGGAAAATAAAAGATGATAGTTACAGCTCCAACTATAAACACATAAATATGTATTCAATTAAGAATTACTCTGGCCTGTTGTGAACATGTTTGTTTGACTGTGAAGCTTAAATCAAATCTGAGTTTGACTTCTGTGTCGGAGTTTGATTCATTCATTCACAATTTGTGAGTTATTCTAGAGGGGGTGTTATTTTGTGGCTTTGTGCCTTTGGTCAGAAATCGGGGGGGGGGGGATTGAGACGTGGAGGAGTCACAGGTCAGGCTTGAACCCGGGTCGCCCGTTTGGAGGACTATTGGTGTGTTCCATTTAATCTCAGAAGTCGTAACTTCAGAGTTCACGATTCTGATAAATCATGAGGAACGCCCCCTGGAGTCGGAAATCCGACTCAGACACTCAGAGGAACTTCAGCAGCCCGGGTTAAAATCCAACATGGCTGCTACGTACATCAACAGTAAAGCATAATTTGTAACATGAGTGATTATTGGCAACGTAGTCCTCTTTTGAACAGTTACAGTCTCGTTATGATGACGTCTTATCTGACATTACTGACCTCATGAACTTTACACTAAATGATACACTTTATTTCTGTCTTTTAGTATTTCATTTATATTTGATACTCTTTTGTTTTACTCTTTAATCCTGGTCAGTGATGTTGGAGAAACCTGAGAGCAGAATTTCCTTTGAGATCGATATCTGAGCTTAAGATTCAAGATTCAAAAAACTTTAATGTCTATCACACCGTGACAGAAAATGACCTTTTGTTGAGGCTCAACATGAAAACATACAAACATTCACACTAACACTCACATTAGGTCATAAATAGCTAAAAGTCCCCTAAATAGGTAAAAACACACATGCACAGCATAAAAACATTTCTTATCTAGCCTGGTTTAAAATGTGTATTACAGTGGGAATAAAAGAGTTTCTGAAAGTTTTATTTTTCGCCAGTGGTAATTTAAAACGACTGCCTGAGGGGAGCAGCTGAAACGAGTGGTGGAGGGGTGTGAGGGGTCCTGAGTGATGCAGACTGCTTTTGTAAATTTAGATTTTAGTTGCATGTTTAATGATACAACTAAGTTTTATCTTGCATTTTTCATTGAGAAAGTTGTACCAGGATAAAATGTTAAATGTGAGGACTAATGTTTAGAGTCGTGTGTGATCAACATGATACACTTCACATTTGCATATTAAATCTGATGTAAGAATAATATAATAATCATAAAATGGTAAGTGCTGTTGTCTCACAGCAAGAAGGTCCCTGGTTCAATTCCTCGTCTGACAGGAGCCTCTCTGTGTGGAGTTTGCATGTTCCCTTTGTGTACTCCAGCTTCCTCTCAGAGTCCAGAGACATGCTTGTTAGGTTAATTGGTGACTCCTCCCCCCCTGTAGATGTGGACTGTCTTATTGTGATTGGCTGAGAGTTCCTCAGTCCGGTGGGATCTGACTGCAAACGCTCGGACACCTTTTGTAACGAGCCAGGATCTCTGAACGGCAGAGCTTCACCGAGCAAGAAGATGAATTATTTCAAACCATTTATTCAAAAAGGGCTGCCTTAATAAAAAAGAAATAGATCTGAATAGAGGACTGACTTACACCTGGTGTAGATGGTGTTTGTGAACATGTACCTGCTGCACAGAGGACTGCTCTCTCTAATGACCGACTGTTTGAAAACGCTTTTTAGGATGCATGAGATTTTTCAGCTTCAGTGGCCACCTTGTTAAACCTAACAGCAAGGAGCATCCCACAGGGCACACACACACACACACACACACACACACACACACACAGTATAAATGAGCTGCAGCCTGTTTGCAGTGAACAAAGCCTCCTCTGGATGAATAAATGACCCTCTTATTCTCCTCAGTGTGGAGACATTGAAACTTTCCGTCCATCTTCTTGTCTTTTCTGTGTCTTCAGTGAAAATATGTTTCCTGTACGTTGGAAACATATCAGATCTCTGCAGCACGGCTGTAATGATACTTCTGAGATGAACAGAAGGCTTGCAGCATATGAGCTCTCGAGATTAGACTTCTGCACGTCTTAAAATAAATATATCTGTGCAGGAGGAAACAGTTCTCACATGGACGCAGCTCGAGTGCCAGATATGGAATTTTAAGTTTCACCGTTTTCTAACGTACATTCAGTTAAACTCTGTTCATCTTTGTCATTTCTTGTAGCACACTTGACCCCGACCCTCATCCACCTTCATTGGCTCCCGTTAAGTCTCGTATCACATTCAAATGACCCCTCCTCAGATAATGGAAAGGGGGTGGGGGTGACAGTAGCTCAGTCTGTAGGGACATTTGCTGGGAACCAGAGGTCAAGTCCAGGTAGAGACCAAAGTCTTGGAATTGGTTGCTGGAGAGGTGCCAGTGTTGTGGAGAAAGAGCTTTGAAAAAATCAGACGGAGACTTTTGCCTTTTTTATTTTATTTGGGGGCAATCAACCCACCAAGTAATTACAGAATGTGTACTAAATAAAGAATATAATCACTTTCACTTCTTGAGTACTTTTGAGGTCTGCAGAGCCCTTGAGCAAGGCACAAAATCTACAAATGCTCAGGCCCTCTTTCATGTGCAACCCCGAACACTCAGAACTTTTACACCACAGGGTTATTTTTATTTTTTTTTTAAGATTTATTTTTGGGCTTTTTGTGCCTTTAATGGAGCGATGGGACAGTGGATAGAGTTGGACATGCGGGAAAGGAACCACAGGCCGGACTCGAACCCGGGGCCGCCCACCTTGAAGACCACAGCCTCCATACATGGGGCACACGCACCAACCACTGCGTCACCAGCGCCGCCTGCAGGTCATAGTTAACCATTCCTACCCATTCAAAAACACATGGTAGAGGCTGCAAAGGCTGCAAAGTAGGTGTCCATCAGTATTAACTAACTATTATTAACTTAACTAAGTAATTCACTTGTGGTTAAGTGTCTTTCCCAAGGACACGTCAACATGTGGCTGCAGGAGCTGCAGGGGATCGAACCGCCGACCCCGTTGTCTTGCTCAAGGACACCTCAGCAGTGCTCAGGAAGTGAGCTGGCGCCGCTCCAGCTACCAGACTTGGTCCACAACGGGACTTGGACCCCTTAATTTCTCAAGTGTGTGCGTGTCCCATTACATGTACAAACCCATCGCTTCATACCAAAGAGAATATCTTATAAAATAAAAAGAGCGTAGAGTAAAAGTCTATTTTGTTTCATGAGGTAGTTTCATTCAAATGAGAAATGATGAAATGTGATATTGCAGAAATGAATTCTCTTCTGCTCAACAGTCGGAGTCTGCTGCGTTAAGAGACGCTGCGGCTGCGGCTGCTTAAAATTACATTTTAAAGCACATGTAGGACAGGTGTATGATGGGAGATCAATTCCTCTGTTCTTTACGTTCCATGTGTAAAGAAGATTTCAGCCTGTGCAGCACATTCATTGTAATCTTCTTTCTTTCACAGACGGCCTTACAATAGGTGAGTGGGATGGAAATGAACACTGCATGCAGGCTTTGTAAGAAACCCGAGCCCACTAAGTTAAACTCAGGACTAAAAAATGTCAGCGCTACGATGGCTCAGCAGCGGGATTATATAGGAGAAAAAATGTCCATTAAAGGATACCGCCGAGGGAAGACAGAGAAATGGTTCTTCTGAGGATGGAGCAATTAGGGAAGGAGAAAAAAAGAGGAGATGTGTAATGGTTCTGCTGGGCAAAGGTCCTGCTTCAGTAGATTAGTTTTCAGTCTCAGATGGAAGATGAGGTGTAGCTGCAAGCTCACCCTGACTGAAAGGTCATTTTATCTCATAAGAGCTGAGAGAAAAGACTACTTCTGGAGGAAGGTCAGGTTGACAGGGAACACGGAGATTTGCTGAGGCAAAGTGTAGGACTTGAACATGTTCTTGTAGAGCTGAACTGCAAAGTATTCCTTTTCCCCCATCTTCATATTTTTGTTGTTCTAGTGTTTCATTGGAGGCTAACGTTTACCCTGCATTCAGGGGATGTCAGAAAATCTGTTCTTGACTTTGACGAGTTATTTGCAGTGTCGGGTGGTACATTGATCTCTGGGGTTAGCTTGATGCTAACACATACTGGAAAATGCAATTAACTGGCTAACAGAATTAGCATCGCGATCATTTTTAACTTAAGAAATTATCTTTTTTACTAATCATACTTTGTACTGAGTTACTGAGTTTCCTAAACTCTGTGGAGACAACCTTTAAAAAACTGCTGACTCATGCTAGTCTGGTCTGAAGCACATCCTCCCCTCATGAGCATGTTGAATTTATAACGAGAGTCAATGAAGGCCGGAGCGCTGAAGTCCAGCAACCAAGACCAGAAACATGTCACCAATCAGAAACTTTAGAACCAAACAATGTTTTAAACCCAAATTTGCATGAGCATTTCAACACATGCATGTATAGCCTATATTTAAAACAAATATTTGTTTAATAAAGAAAAAATCTTGAACAGTCATGGTCTGTCATTCTCTTTGTGAGGAGTGTTAAGGCGGCGCACTAGTGTCCTCCTTTGTTACATGAATGCTCAACAAAGTAAAACAGCAACTCAGAATGTGAGATGTAGGTACCAGACTTGCTTATTTGCTTATATTTAATTTTCATCTTTTAAGGTATTGCATGTCAATGTTATGGTTGACCCATTGATTGATGTCCAAGTAGAGTGACCTTGATTATTTCTGACTAACAAATTTTTTCTTTGTAGCGGCCATGTTGTTTCCATATTATGGCTTAAAAATCTTGAACACACCAATGTTAGAAAAAATGACTCCCATCCTTGTGAATTGGGACCTTGAGGAGCACATGAAAGCAGCAATGGTGTAGATTTTGGAAACTGGCAGGTGATGGCTGACATGTTCATACGGCCTAAATTTAGCGGTTGTTATTTTGGTCAAAGATCAAAAGTAAACATTTTCTTTTTGCAGCAGGAAAATAAAAACCAGGAGGTGTGAAAGAACAGACTGGAGGTCAGACGCTCGCAGACAGAACAGGAGACAGAGCTGGAAAGCTGATGCCACAGAGACAGTCTAGCTGCACATGGATGAATGCTTGTTGGGGAGGATATCCTTGGGCCAATGAATAATGAGAAGCTGGTGTTTGGACAGGTGACTGGTCAGGTAAATGTGAGGAGGATGGCTGGAAGGCAGGTGAGTAACAGAAGGGTCTGAAGTGATGGAAAAGTATCGTACAGTACTGGGGAAAGAGATGGCAGAGCTCAGAATGACTTTAATATGATGAATCTACTTTTCTACAAATACATGTGTGTCATCGGCATATAGATAAATCTTCAAAGAACCTATGCTATCAAAAAGCTACAGTCCAATGTCTAATTATTTATTGTCCTGCTGTACTTGCTAAAGTTACAGACCAATCCCAAGTTACTCCCCCTTAGTTAGCGCTTAAGAAAAAGAAAAATGGCGGTGCTTGGCGGTGTTGTATATTACATTTCTGGGAATTAGGTAGCTTCCAGTAGCAAACCAAGGAAAGTCTATAAACCTATTGGCCAACACACTTCCTGGGCCAGAACAAACACATACCTCTTCTGCAAGCTTCACTTTTACAGTCTGACAATCATTGAGACTCTTTAGTCTTTACTGTGAACTTCTTCCAATACTTTTAATTGCCTCAAATTTCCCTAGATTTTTTAAATAAAATAATTCGAGACATTTTAAGTTGCAATTGTTGAGAGTTGGGCTTTTGTACCTGGAAGTCTGATTCAGCCTGTGAGCTGTGACTCCACACGGACGGGTCAAACTGTGAGCCTGAATCCTCTGGAAGTGGTTTGTTGAACAGAATCCATTTGGATAATACAAGACCAGCAGGTGAATCTGTGTACGAAGGGACAGTAAGACTCTTACTTACCTTTAGTAATTGTTCACCTTTATTGACAGAGCCAACAAAATATGGTGTTTATATTTTGTATTTGAATGTCTTATTTTCCTTAAAGGTCTCATATTACAGGTTAGAAATCATAAATTTGCTTTTAGTAATCACTTCTGAACCTCAAAACTACTCATGGCAGTCAGATCTGTCTGAATCCACCCATCTGATGAGCACACTTTGAACTAAATTAGTTTTTTTAAGAGATTTAAATGAAAGGCCGGGCTGAGCTCATTAGCAGACATTTAAACACCAAATCATCTGATCCCTTTAGATCTCCGTATGTCTACTTTAACTACTGAGGATCTGCTGTGAAGGCCTGGGACCTGCAGAGGCCAAAAAAAAAAAAAAATCAGTGATGAAGACGGTCTTTTAACTCGTGCGTCTGTCTCTGGACTCAAGGAGTCAGGAGTTAGTGCAGGATGCATGAACTGGGTATTCAGAGGAACGTTAGGTTTTCAAGGAAAGACAGAACCATAGCCTGCAGCGGGAGTATCTCCTGCAATCAATGTTTACTTGCTGGCACACGTTTATTCTTCAGCACATTACAAACTGTAGTACTTACAGAGCAGCACAGATACGGATAATCCACTAGGAGAACAGATATTTAGGGAAATAGAGCCAGGTGCTTCTTAGAGCCGATCCATCTGCGACCAGGCACCTTGAGGCAACATTACATCCTCTACAAAGAGACGTGTAGGAAGGTTCCAGAAGGAAAATCAATGCTGCCAACATATTGCAGCACCGACTGCAAGATCTATACAGAGAAAATATTGCTGCCAGTACGACGCAGAGGCAACATTACACTGTGAAATAGCCCAAGGAGAAAAAAATAGAGCCATAAAATGGAGCTGGACGATGTCACGGCCATGAAACATTCATTAAAGGCCGGCCATTTCACAGCAAGAGGGTGAGGACGCTGGGGCCATTCATCCTGCATGGAGCAATACAGGGTTAGAGTGAGAGTGGGAAGAGAGATGTAAGGATGGAGAGAAGGAGGGTAGGAGGGAAGGAGGCAAGGAAGGAGATGGCAAATGTTGTTGAGAGATGATGAATCCAAAGATGAGGAAGATTTAGACAAGAAAATGTGGTCATCGATAAGTGGTGTGGATGGGGTGGAGAGATGGATGAATGAGAGGGAGTCTGGATGGATGATGGATGGACAGGGAAGCTGAATGAAAGGGAAGGAAGATGATAATGTGTGATCAGGAACACAATTACATGTTGCAAAATGGAGTCACAAATCTGTGCAAATAGAACAGATGGACATGGATGGATGGGTGGGTGAATGGATGGATGGAAGGATGGATGGATGGATGGATGGATGGAAGGATGGATGGTTGGATGTTTGGATGGCTGGCTGGCTCGCTGGCTGGATGGTAGACAGAAGACCTCGGTGATACCAAAAGTCAAAGTTGAGTTACTTTCCTGACAAAAGTTGAGAAATGAATATCATCTGATGGATCTTCTTTCTTTCACAGTTTCTCTGATCTACCAGGATTTAACCGCACCCACAAATATTTTAAAACTATCACCAGCTCGTTCTGCTGCTTAAACAGAGACAAACTGCGACCATTTGACGATCACACGTTTGGTCTTGTTATTTGCCTTAAGATGAATTTAACCATTAACCAGTTTAAGCAGACATGCATATTTAATGTTGCTCTTCCCACCCTTGTTTTGGCAGAATTTTTATTGTTTTGATGGATCGATGGTGTGAGGTATGGCAGACGTCTCGGTCATTGTATTTGGACGAATGGTCACCATGATATAGGAAAAGACGGGGAGGCAGTGATCGACAGGTAGAAGAAGAAAAGTGCCCAAAACATGAAAAGTTGATGGAGCTAAAGTAGAGCTAACACAGATTCTCACTAATCCAAACACACACTCACCGCACACACCGACGGGTAACTTCTCCAGTGTGCAGGGTGGAGGAGGAGGAGGAGGAGGAGGCAGGCGACCCTGATGGATGGTGATGTCACCACAGTTACGAGTGAAGCGTTTATTCCTGCATGAATAATGTATACACTTAACTGTCAACTCGTTTATTTCCTCCCTTCATTCTTTCCTCCGCTCTCCGTCCACGCCGCGAACCATCCAACTGTATCGCACTGCCTGCCTTCCCCTCGCCGAGCACAAATAAGAACAAATTGAAGCTGTAAGGAGTGTGTATGTGTGTGTAGAGATGTTTGTATGTAGCCCTGTGTGTGCATGCACGTGTGGAAATGAGTGTGTGTTTCTGTGTTTAAGAGACGAAGGGAACAAATTGACGCAGTAGACGCCCGCCGAGCGCTACTCAGGCGTCTGTGCAGGTTGTTTAAACGATCATACGTCAGAGGAATGGAGCATTTTATCAGAATATATTTGTTTTGTTAATTATTTTTGCAACTTTGTGTTTATTGGGCAATCCAAACATAGTTCATTTATCCAAACATAGTTCATTTATCCAAACATAGTTCATTTATCCAAACATAGTTCATTTCTTACATCATTATTCTTTTTTTTGTAATGTTATACAAAACAATAACAGAATGCAGAAGAAAACAAAATGGTTATAATAATATCTTAGTTTGCCCAATTTGTTTTGTAATAGAGAAAAATAAAACAACAAAAAAACAAGCAATCCACATAAAAAAAAAAAACCACACACAACATGTTCTGATACTCTAAAATACTGTGTTTTCACAGTTTGAGTCAATGAAGAAATCTGTATTTCCTTATTTGTCTGTTCTCAACGATTCAGACTTCAGATGAAGCACACCTCCTGGCTGGTCCAAAAGTTTAGAAATGTGAAACTGGCACTTTGCTGTGTTTCCATCATGAAAGGCCCAGTAATCATGCTGTATCATTCTTTACAGTTGTTTTTTGCTCTCATTGTGTGACAGCAGCCGGCTCTGTGATTGAACCGGTGCTCCTGAATACAAAGAGAGCCCACAGCGCTGACCAGCTGCGTGTTGGAGAGAGAATGCTCCTCTTCCTCTGAGCCGGCTCGTCCTGCTTTGTCCTCCCCCGGTGAGAGCAGACGCCGGGACACGAGTGTTTGTCCTCCCCCTCCTGCCTGCAGCCGCCGGACACCACCGACTTTGATCTGCTGATCCCCCCCCCCCCCCCCCCCCCCACACACACACCCCGAACACCTGACTTCCTCCCACATGCTTTGAAGAGACGCCATGTTAAAAAAGGACACACACATTCACAAATGCACACAAATACACACACAGGCAGCTTGTGCAGGGCTCGATGTGTCCAGAAGAGGGAAGATGAGATCTTTTCAAAGCCTCCTTAAACACTCATCAAACGCAGCTAAACTGCAACATCTTACTTCAGTAATCCTGTTATTTAAGATTCACTTTTTCATTTCAAATTTTTTTTTTTTTTTCTCCTTTTTATGATCTGTTGGTCATCTTTCAATGTGTAATCTTTAATTTCTCTCTGCATATTCATTTGTATTATCCTTTAATGTTTTTATTCCACATACTAGGTCATGGTCATTGCAAGATCATTGACTTTAAAGCAACATCATGTGACTTTTGCACCTTGAAATAGTCACTGCCATGGTCGATCTTACAGCAAAATAACTTTCAGCAGGGAGAATGGCGTCTCTCTCATGTCCACAGAGCGGCACAAACGCCTCTTTTCTGCAACTTTGGCAGCGGGCCGAGGTCATCTCTCAAGAAGTGTGTAAAACTTAACGTTACTAGTTCACACAGCAGCCTTCAGTCATAAAAAGCAGCCAGTTAGCTCCTCTCTGTACTGTTTGATGCAACGGCTGAGGCTAACAGTAAGAGGACAATGAAGCTAGGAGTAAAAAAAAGAGTGAGCGAGCAAGAAGCAGAGTGTTCATCCCTGCAGATATTATTCAGAACAGACTGAGACGTTATGTTAGCCTGTATCGTTATCGGTGTCAACGTTGTCTCATGTTTAGCAGCTTCACCGGCTGCAGAAAGTCGTCAAATCCGAGTTATGTCAGGTTTGATACAAATAAATCAATATTTATTCCACAAAATTGTCTCATTTCTCGCAGCATGTAATAAATTAGCCTCTTCAGTGGAGCCATTTAGTCACAGAACATGAACGTCATGGCAACAGCTGAATACACAAACACATTCTCCACATGCAAACAGTTTGCAAACGACGGGCTGAAGACGAGGAGTCGTCACTGTGCAAAATCCAGTAATATCTTTTTATAACTTTTTATTGTCATCATGTCTTAACATACTATATATATATTATATTCAACATAAGGATGACAATATTTTACATTTTTATAAGTGGTGTGGTATCAAAAAGGTTGTGTCCAATCCAGAGTCCAGTAATGTTACTGAACCTTGTCAGACGACGTGGGTCTTTAGCCGGACTCTCCTCCCTCTATAAACAAACATTACACTCAGAGACCTTTGGTGGACGCCACAAAGTACAAAACATACAGCTTTTACATCTATTGTTGGTTAAAAAATGAACACTTTTGCAGTGTTAGAGTGTTTGAGGCTTAATCTTCAGAAAATGCCTCCACTTGTTTTGGTAAATCAGCAGCAGCCATAAAGGTCTTATGAACCACCTGCTCGGTCCCCCTAGTGTTATAAACAGTTTACAAAAATGCTAATCAATGTAAACTTTGTAAAAAACTCTTGTACATTAAGCTCTGCTCCTAGCTGAGTCCTGTGCTGTCTCCTGGGTCGAGGTTTTAAAAACGGGTCATGGTCCCTTTCCTCATTTCTGCTGTTTGCTGAAGAATAATGAGTTCACATCCCTGAGGAAGACGAGGATAACGGCTCAGAGTCGGGGGCTGCAAGGTCGAGAAGAGTTTAATAACCTGAGCTGCTGTGGTATATTTTAATGTAGTGTGTGAATACCAAATGTTCCTCCTATTTAGTGTTTGTGTTTCATGGATGCTTCATCATCTAACTCAAGTTTCCTGTTTGAGTATCAAAGTAGAAAAAATAAAAAAAGTATCAGCATATTAAAAAAAAGTTTAAAATATGCACACCCACAAATAAAGCCCAAAGGGGGTTAGAAAGAGGACAAGCGGGGAAATTAGGTGAAGGAGAGATAAAAACAATAAGTGGAGGAGGAGAGGAGGTGGGAGGGGTGGAGCGACGCAGGAAAAAATGAAAGTAAAAGAAGATGGGGGAACAGAGAGAGGGGATCGAGTGTACAGATGGTGGAACAGTTGTTGGCAAACTGCTAAAAAAAAACAGCAAGAGGTGCTTAACAAGACAAGACTCTGCTCCTCCTCTCCTTCTCTGCCTCCTCCCTTCCTGCTTTCACCTCCTCTCCTTTCATCCTCTCTCTATCTCACCCTCCCAGCTTCCCCCCTCTTTTCCCCCAAATTTCTTTCTCTTCTCCCATGCAGCCTCTCTCTCCGAGCTCTTCAAGCAACCGCTGCTAACTTTGGATTTCACAGAATGCAAAAGAGCCTCGAGCCGAGTTGTCAGAGTGGAAACACAACCGTCTCTCCTGCCCGTATGGAGATCTCCTGCAGAGGGCTGAGTGTAAATACAATGTAGATTTGTGTGTTTGACAGGATTCATAAAAAAAGTGACAGCCAACATGATGTTAATCATGTAAGAGCATTTTAGTCGCAATTCTCCTCTAAAAGTCAGCGCATCAAAAAACCTGTCAAGAAAACCCAAAGTGGACTCACAGTTAATCGGCCAAATCTCTGCATTTCCTTCCTTTTTAAGTCAGTATGTTAGACTGTAAACGTATAACAGCTTCTACTTTGTGTCCAGTGTTGACAAGGTTTCACTGGGAACAGAACATCTTATGGTCTGCTAAAAAAAAACCTCAACCAGTGATCTAAAAAAAACAATAACAATTAAAAACACTGAGTGAAGCAGTTTCATGTCAGAAAGCTGTAGTTTCTGGAGGGAGGGGGATTAGGGGGCACAGGATGTCAGGAGGGGCTACTAGCTTGTTTAAAGTCGATATGTTTTGAACGTGTTACTCCAATCAAAAACCCTTTTAGACTTTAGCCTTACAGGTCAGACCTCAGTTTAACCCCGCCCCCACAAAACGCAGGAACATGTCAGTTTATTAACATTGTCTTTTTTTCCAGGAGTGAAACTGCATTAAGAGACACTACTGTGTGGGCTTACTTAGAAAACAAATGTGAGTGGGTGTTTCGTTTCACATCATATTCCTTCTGTGTGTGTGTGTGTGTGTGTGTGTGTGTGTGTGTGTGTGTGTGTGTGTGTGTGTGTGTGTGTGTGTGTGTGTGTGTGTGTGTGTGTTGTTCTGTGCTTTGTATGTAAACCCACACACACAAGTGTTGTGGAGGTGTGACACAATGTACTCTTGTCCTATTTTACAGCTTGGACTCTCAAAGAAAGTAACATTCAATGCTGCATTCATCTGCTCCCCCGGTCATCCTTTAACATCAGATAGAAGAGCGTTCTTCCAACAAAGGTGATCGTAAGCTTTGAGTTGTAATATGTGAACTACTTTTGCACTCACAAAAAGAAGACTTTTTAGATTGTATCACTAAAAGCAGATCTAGGGCACTCTAAACAGACGCAACCTTAAATAACCTTAGGCCTGCCATATTTCTGCATAACATGATTTTAAAGGTGACATATCCTCCTCCTCTTCAGTGTAAATAAGTCTCAGAGCTCCTCAAAACATGTGTGTGAAATTCCTTGTTCTAAATCCACACTGATCCTGTATTTGATCATGTCTATAAACCCCTATATTTCAGCCCTGCTCAGAACAGGCTGTTTCTGTGTCTGTACCTTTAAATATGTAAATGAGCTGTGTCTGACCACGCCCCCTCCCTAGAAGGGCTTGGGTGTACTCGGTGCTTTCTCGCTCCATGTCCTATTGTTTACGATGAGAAGGCAGACTCAGAGGGCAGAACAAACACCTATCTGTGGGAGTGTCACCCACCTGGGGGAGGGGTTACTGCCCTTTGTGATGTCATGAAGGGAAAATCTCCAAACGGCCTGTTTGAGCACACATTTTCTGAAAAATGGAGCAGGCAGAAGATGAAGAGGATGGACTTTCCTCATCATTAGGGGGTTTGTAGACAGACTAGACACACATATTTTAGTTAGAGAAACATGGTGAAGCGGATTTTGTATAATATGTCACCTTTAAGTTTGCCTACTTAGCAAGTCCTGTTGCCAAATGTTCTCAGACTTAAGAACAATCAATGTTCACATCACTTCCTGGATTGACTGATGCCAGCATTGTACCCTTGTCAGGTGAGAACACAGAAAGAAACACATCATCAGAGACATCATCATATAGCAGCTGGGTCATCTACACAAGACGGACTAAACTTACTAAAAACTGTTGATACTGAACTAAAGATTGACTGAAGAACGGGAATGCTTCTCTTTATTTTACAGCTTGTGAGTGTTCTATTCTCTTTCTTTCCTTCCCTTCATTCTTGTCACTGTCACAACGGCTCAAAGAAAACTCTTTGTGGAGGTTTAACAATATCCGGACCTCTGCGACCTGCAGTCCTGCTTTGTAGTGATAATATTAGAAATGACAGTGACTGAGGAGCCCTGCTGGAGAGGTCGACTCTTCGGGTGAGGAATCAAGAGCAACAAAAAAATAAAGGCACAAAAGGCTTCTGAATCCAGGCCAGCACTTCACTTACACTTAATATTCTGAACACCACCTGCTGGTATGTTGAGCCACAGCACGTCCTGAGTGTGCCGGAGGCGTGAAATGACACACATCATATGCTGATGTGTCTTGGGCTTTGAGGGTGAAGATTTGTTTCTGCACAATGCAGAGCTAACCTAAATACCAAAACAGAGAAAACAGGCTGCTATAATAAAAGTTAAACTCAAACCAAGAGGCAACTTCAGGCCATCAGGAATGACAGGAACTGAATTGCCCTTGCAGATAGAAAAATGTGCCTGGATTATGACCTAATTTCACCCCGTTTTTGCCTTGATTTTAATCATAGTAAATAAAGATGTTAGATATTGATACTATGATATTGTATGCTAGCCCCACAAAACTTAAACATGTAGTTATATTATGCAAAAATTGGCCCCGGAAAATAAATAGTTGGGTTAGAACCAAGAGGCAACCTCCGGTGTTTAGAAATGAAGCCAATGCGGAAGTGCAAAATCCTGCAGTTCTTCGAGTGTCCACTAGAGGCTGGCTGCAGAAGTACAGGAAGTCACATACACACCCATCCTTAAAAGCCAAATAGGTGTGATTAGCTCATGTCTCGATGGACACACACTGTACGGGGGGGTGAATGTTTTGATGACTCATCAGTTTTGATTTGATGAAGGATAAGACTTATAAACAATAAGGCGTGTAGCTGACCTGATTGACAGGTGGGCGTGGTGTAACGGTTTGTCAGGAGGTTTAAAACCCGCCTCAGCTCCAGCTCTCAGCCTGTTGTTAGGTTGACTGAAAGTTAGACTGAGACAGCATTTCCAGCATGGAGACTGCCATCGATGGGACTCCAGCGCCCCCTGCAGGAACAGACGGGTGACGTCACTCAGGCATCGTCTGTTAATATTTACAGTCTAGAATAAGGATCCCAATTTAACCCCTTTTTTGATTTGGGTGGGGGAGTAGCAGAGATAATCACTCCCATGATTCCCCCCCAGCCTCGACCGCATCTTTTCTTATTGTTTTGATTGAGAGCCCCCTGGTGGCTGAATTTACACCCTGTGCGTTTAATGAGGCACATTTTAAATTTGACCTTTAATCTCTTCAGAAATTGAAGCTTTAGGTAGAATAATTTGTGCTTGCTTGATTAAATGCATAAAATGAATTAACCAAAGCCCTGATATTCTCTGAGACTGGATAACCTTCGGGCTCTGTTGATTCTCTGACTCCCACATCGTTGGCACCAGTCAGCCATGCCTGTGGCTTTTTGTCTGATTAAACATGTTGCTTGGATATTATAACTTTAGTTGGTTTTCAGCTGAGTGAGTCAATTCACAGAAAAAGAAAAACTATCATCCCCAAGTAAAAAGTAGAAAGGGACATTGCTATTAGCTGTCATAGTCTTTGCTGTGTATTCAAGTCCGTCCTCCTGGTGAAGACACAGGCAATATGAGGCAACCCCAGACTTTCTTCTTCTTTGATGTCTATTTGTGTGGCTGTCTGTCTTTCAGACTGTACAGCAATATTTCTGTCTTTTATGTCGTCAGGTTTCCTGCCGGTGTCCAGATTTCCACCCTCTGCTGCCCGGTCAAAAGTTCAATTCTTTCTTCTTCACCTGTAAAGTTTCAAAAGTAAATGTATCCCAAAGTTTGACTTTTGTGTTTTTAAATATCTCCTCACCAAAGTCCTCTGATGAAACACATGATAAGACATAAAGATGCTGAAAGGAGGATGCACTCTGAAAATCATGACAAAGACTTCAAGTAAGAAGTGAAAGGAAGCAGTTTATAACTGATGGTGATAATAGTTTTAGATCGGCCTCTGATGGTTTGCTGTTTTATTTGTTGCGCCTGTCCCTCTTCTTGTACTACAGTAGGTTGCAGAGATCTGCCGTCTGATTGGACGAGAGCTAACAGGGCACGCCTGTCGCTCATTGGACGGGAGCTGGGGCTGCTGATTTGATTTGTGTTTCCTTGTCTGACTTCCTGTCCGAGTTGTTCTATTCGTTCCAGCTTTGTTGGTGCTTGCAGAGATCTCCGTTGAAAAATAGACCCAGCGTCTAAACATCTGTTTTTGTTCACACATGCAGAAAACTCCTGAAAATTTCAGGAAGTATTCTGGAGTTTTGTGCAAGTGTGAAAACAGCACCTGATGGGCAGTAAGTTTTGTACACCAGAAATATTCCAGACTCAGTGAAAAATGAAAAAGTTTTAAAATCTGTGACTGAATGAGTTCTTGGAAAGGTTTTTAATCCCCAGCTGGGAAACTCATTTTACACCTGGTCAGTTCATACACATAACAAAGAATATCGACACACAAGTAAACAAAAAACCAAACAATGTTGAAACCTTTAGAGACGTTGAGACTTAAATAACAACAAACAGAAGACACCTTAAAACACAATAAGTGTCTCCTGAACTGTCAGAGTGTAAAAGAGAAGTGTAGAGTCTCAGGCTGTGCATTAATAAATAACACCATGTTAAAATGACTTGTCTGTGTGTGTGTGTTTGTGTGTGTGTGTGTGTGTGTGTGTGTGTGTGTGTGTGTGTGTGTGTGTGTGTGTTATAAAGCGTGAAGCAGCATTAACATGTTTGCTAAAGTTCACAGGTGTGACGAGATGTGTGTGTGTGTGTGAGTCAGAGGAAATCAATGAAGTGTGTTTGACATGTGTTAAAAGTCAGAACGACACATGTTCTTCATTTATTATTACAGACTTTATTAACCCCTGAGGGAAAGTCTGGTTTTCACTCCGTAACTGGACTATGAGAGTGAGGGGGGCTGCACATGAAGGAGTGCCCGAGCAGTTGGGGGTGCGATGCCTTGCTCAAGAGCACCTCTGCAGTACTCAGAAAGTGAACTGGCACCTCTCAAGCAAACAGAACAACTTCCAGGGTCTCCATCCTTGGACCTGAACCGGGTGCGCCATGTTCACATCACGGCCTTTGTGGTTAAACTGCATGATGGAGAACCAACATGGACCGTTAAATTCAATAGACTCAGTGTTAAGTTAAGTATCCATGCACCCACTAGATCACACCGCCCCAGACCGCCCCAGATTCATTTTTACACACTTAAAAATGCTGGGTTATAACCCAAATGCTGGGTTAGTGCCGCTGGGTTATAGGTTGGGTTGATTTGACCCAACATTGGGTTAAAAAATTTGACCCAGCCCATTGGGTTGGAGATGCAAGCCAAAAATCGAGTCTCCTAATTCTAAACCTTAACCCAACCCTGCTGGGCTACAACAACCCAGCGTTGGGTCGGTCCCAATTTGACCCAGCGTTGGGTTACCAGTTGGGTTGTTTTTAACCCAGCAGTTTTAAGTGTGTATGAGCATGCCTCATTAGTTCAGATTTCTAAGAGGAATGATTTGTTAACTCTAGGGGGCGTCCTTTTCTGTTTTCAATTTTCCTTTTTTTTGGTAAATTTTTTGATTTTTTTCCTCTGATGTCCCCTTTAGTACTCTGTACAACGATTCTCAAGGACTCTGAAGCTTCGATTACATTTTAAAAACTACTTGAAGTTGTATATCTTTAGAACCTTGTCTTGTTGTGTGCACGTTACATTTACTTTAGTAGGTTATTGGATACGTGCTTTTATATATACTTGTTTTTTTTGGTACATTTTTATGTCTGCTCAATGCTGCTCCATGTCTGTCCTGCATGATATACATTTTTTATATTAACCAAATGTTGCTTTATGTGTATCCTGCATGGTTTATGTATTTTCTCCTGTGGCTGCTCACCTGTCTGCTTAATTACTGTCATGATATTTCTATTTTTGTAGCCTTTAGCGATGTTTGAATTTGTTTTTTTAGGGAGCCTTTTATAAAATCTGGCCAGGGACAACAGATGAAAATTAGCCTTTTGCATAACTCTGGCATATTTACCAAAATGTTTATTAATATGCATATGTCCCTGTAAAATAAAATAAAATAAAATAAAAATAAAAAACCTTCTGTGGCTCTATCTGCAGAACTCGATCCTCCAGAAAAACAAAAACAAATTAAAACCGCAAGCGGTGATGAAGGGCCCTCGCACCCCTGTGCATGCCAGGGTGTGTTGCGACCGCAGGAGTGCACCATCAGTGGAACATGGCTAAGCAGCAGGCTGTGCAGTCCGATTTGTGTAAAAGTTGTACTATGGTATTCTGAAATAGGCAGCGTAATGAAGATCACAGAAACTTTTAACGTAGAGCAGTTCAGGCTGGCACTGTTATGATAGCTATGAAATATGGAGCAAATTGAGCATTGTGTAGTACTTATTCCTTGCAGTAGGAGGCGCTATAGTTAAAGTTGACTATTGTAATGGCAGTGTGTTCAGAGGCCAACACTGATCATACATGTGTAATTAGACGCAGATCAGACAAAGCATATGAGAGTTACAGCCACTTCCTGTTTGATGGCGAATGATGCATCCGTATGGCGAGAGCGTTAGCCGTAGGTGTTTGAGCTTGAAAGTGTTGTATGGCCAAGGTGTTTGCATGGTCCCCACCAATTCTGAGTGGGAAATGAGCTACCTTATAGGAATGGCTAATGCTAACTGAGAAGCAGTAACTTCCTGTTGTCAACAGGTGACGCTGTGACTATGCAAAAAATGTCAAACATGGATGTGTTCAGGGCGGGCCCTGTATCATGTATCAGAAATTTTAATATGATTGAACACTGCATGGCAGAGATATAAGCATTTCTTTTTTGGCAAGTTGCCAAAATGCATTTCAAACTTTTAACGCACGCCACGGCCACGGCCTTTGACGAAATAACACGCAGAGCACAACAGGATGTGCTGAAAATGTCTTGAACACACTTGACATAGAGTTTGCGTCGAACGGATGAATGCTTTCGGACTAGCTTTATTTTTCGCTTCTGCCAGTCTTTAATTTTATACATATGTTTATGTATTTCAGTTTTACTTAAACTGTATTTCTGTTTTTTTTTTCTTTCTTCAAAAACAAGATTTCATCCATATTTCAACACAATATGCACAGAAATATACATAAAGTTATCCTTGTCTTATATTACATGCAAAAGTTCTCAAAACTACAAAATAAACGTTTCTGTGTGTTATTATTCTTTTCACAAATATAAAATAATTTATATTAGCATAATTAGCATTATGCTAACAAATAACATGGGAAATCCCATAGAGAAACGGCGAAGCTAGCGGAGTTAGTGCTACACTTTTTACATGTATATAAGTACAAAATATGAAAACGAACAGTCTTCATGAACCCACGGTTACTTTAAGAGATATGCAAGGGCTTTACAAAACTAGCAAAAGAGCATGGGAGCGAGGGACAAGCCATGACAGACATATATGAACGTGGCAATGAGCTAAGCTAGCGCTCATGAGCATCATAGTACCTGAAAACCTTCAAAACAAATTTAAAACACATCCTGACACACACTAAAGGATGGCGTTACCTTCTGCATGCTATAGAAGAATATGTAGACCACCTGTATGTGATTTGTGACATTTACTCACCTGTAAATAACAGGGAAATAATAGCAACAGGTGTGTTTCCTTTCCTGCTTCTGCTACCGAGCACACTAAGCTGTCTCACTTGGAGGTTACACCTCCTTGTGGCCCTTTTACGAAATAACTTGCAGAGCACAACGAGATATGCTGAGCCTGTCTAGAACACACAGACACTGAGTTTGCGCCAATCGGATGAGCGCCCTCGGCCAAGATCCTTCAAATAAGAAGGCTGAAATCTGCGATTTTGAGCGATGTTCGGCCATTTTTGTGAAATTCAACTTGAATTTCTGGACTTCCTGTCGGGTTTTTTGAAACGCCGCAAGAGGATTTTTAGTCCGTCCCGAGAAGCTTAATATGCGTACCAATTTTCGTGAGTGTACGTGAAAAAACCCTCTATGGGGAGGCCATTTTGAAAATTTCAAGGGGGCGCCACTGAGCCATTTTGCTATTTTTTCTTTTTTTACGAAACTACCAAAA
Source organism: Labrus bergylta (assembly GCF_963930695.1). NCBI lineage: Eukaryota > Metazoa > Chordata > Actinopteri > Labriformes > Labridae > Labrus > Labrus bergylta. The sequence continues at coordinate 28,484,059 of NC_089205.1, forward strand.
TATCAAATTTTTTGCGAGACCTGATGACCGTGGAAAGTTTAGTGAGTTTTCACTCAGGTTCAGGCCCTCAAAATCGCGTTTAAAGTGGAGGAAGAAGAAAATAATAATTCCTTGGGTTTCAAGAGGGTCCTACGCACTCGTCAGTGCTTCAGGCCCGAACTATGAAGCTAGTTTAATGTCACTACTGAGCGGTAAACAGTCCTCCATCCCCTCATCATGTTCAGCATTTCAGCCCTGAATCCAGCTGCGTTCATATCCCATTACAAATGATCTGACTCCTTTTAAAATTAATTCATAAAATCCCTGTTTGCCACTGAATCATTTCTCATTTGACTCATGGCCTTATCCGCTCAGCTCTTAGCCGCTAATCGTGTTTCATGCTAATTTGAGCGGATTGGACGTACAGAGATGACACTAATTGCTCCTTTCTCCCGGTTGTGCGGAGCTGTCGTCTTAGGTGAGAGGTGCTCAGAGAGCTCACCCGCACTCAAACACAGAGGCTTTTTTGTGTTTTCCTTTTTGGTCATATCATTACTCCCTGATATTACAGCAGTGAGCGGGTGGCAGGCAGTCATGCTGCTGCACGTTGCTGAGTTATATTTTTAGTCTCCTTTCGCGGCATAAAGCCACAGTTCAACCGTGATCAAATACCTCCAGCAGCGCTCTGCAAAGTGTTTTCCATCCAGCAATTATCACCAACATTATTATGCCATCACTGTTGTGCTTTTTGCTGCCGCTCCCCACATCGATTTCCTCTCCATCGGGCTGAAGGCGATGAAGGCAATGAAGGCTCTTTCCTTATTGCCTTCGAAACTTTGTTCATTCATCGCATTAAAAAAGGTTGATATTTTCTATTAACTCTCTGCCCTGGAAGGATCAAACATCGATGTGGGGCCACGTGTGGAGAGGACGGTGTAACTCACTGGAAGCTATAAATATAGCAGGTTAAATATAGAGTTTCTCAATTATCCTTCACCATCGATTAAAGATGCATTTCCACCTGAGAGTTGGGATGCTGCATGTGAGCAGTTTGACACCTGAGGCTGAGAGTCACTTCAGTCAGAAGCTAAAGGTAAACAAGAAGATATATTTGTATGAAATCTCCGGCTGTCACCAGAGAAGAGCGTCTCTAACAGTCGGTCTCTGTCCTTTCTCTCTATAGCCACATTTCTGTTGTCTTGTACGGCTTCAGACAAGGACGCTAGGGAACGGGATGGAGCACTTATCTGAAAAGTGGGCTTGTACAGATTTTCTCCTGGCAGCTTCACCCACTTTTGATAGCCAAGTTTTTTATCTGTAGTTTACAAAATAGGTGACATAGCATCAATGAATGCACCTGATTGGATAAAGATGCTGCTAGTCAGGGCGGTCCCTGGACTCATAGACTCGTAGAATATAGCTCTGGTAAATTGTTGTCCAGCAAGCGCACCAAAGCCCCTCTCGAAATGCGCCATAACTATCCCAATATGCACTCTGAAACTGCCTCTCTGGCTCTCCATTGGAAATAGATAGAAAGGGTTTGAGACGCTATCCGTCGTCAGATCTAATGGAGATGTACGGTTAGAGCTCCACCTACATTTCTTATTTTACACACAAACATTTTTCCACTTCCTGCATCCCCCTCCTCACCTGAACCTCATTTCCTCATCAGCTGCTACTTCTTTATTCTTCTGTTAGCTCTTTTAAAACAGGACATTAAACATTTTATTTACTGCTGCCCGTCCCCCAAAGTTCAGTCATTTCAAATTTCAAATTAATCAATGCAAACCACAGCGGCTCAAATGACAAACTTTTCAGGATGTCTGAACTATTGGTCGATAAAAGCACTGAAATTTGGATTTTTGACAATTTGGCTTTGCTCAGTTTGGCCCGGATCAGGTAGAAGAAAGTAAAAGCATATTATGTGATCAATGTTTTGACTGGTTCCCAGTTTAAGGCAGTATACATTTTATTTTGACATTTAAACATCACATTTAAGGTTTAAGGTCATACATCATCGTCATGAATTCATCAAGCGAAACTAATTCTGAATTTCTGTCTTCAGTAATCATGTCAGTATATTGTGTATAACTGCACATCATCATAATTTCTCCCTTCTCCCTCATTCCCGTGGCAACCGAATTTCAGGACAAGGTCAAAATAATAGTTTTTTTTTATCTGAACTTCAGTAGCAGATCTTTGTTTTGTTCCCCACATCTCTTTACAGTGTTTACACTTTTTAAAACATGCTTTAATACAACCACATTACTGTTTTTAAAAGAGCAGGTGTGGACTCTCCATCCTGTACATGATGATGGAGCGCACTTTGTAATTTAATACTTAAAGCCACTTTAACTCTGTGACTGTGAGAGAATCAAGTCTCTGAACATGTAATAACATGCTGTCAGAGTCCTTGTTCATGTGCTCCCACCCACCAGCTCCACTGTAGCATTCTCATTAAAAGCAGCCTGCCTGAAGCATGTTGTACCTGACACAGGTAGAGGAGGAGTGTGTGTGTGTTAGTGTGTGTGCCAGAGGCAGCCTCTGACTGTACACGCTGTAGTGCCTTCAGTTATACAGGGTGAGCAGACACACACTGTCGCTTGGCAGGCTGTAAGTGTGTGTGTGTGTGTGTGTGTGTGTGTGTGTGTGTGTGTGTGTGTGTGTGTGTGTGTGTGTGGTGTGTGTGTGTGTGTGTGTGTGTTTGTGAGTGTTAGTCAGTCAATACTCTCTCTTCCCCTTTCCCTATCACACACACACCGTGCTCCATGCAGGATGTGAGGACGTGTTCAGAGGGACGATGTTTTGTTTTGCAGTTTTTTATCTGCCTTTTTTCTTAACATTGAGTCCTGTTAACTGTTTTCCAGTGTGTGTGTGTGTGTGTGTGTGTGTGTATGTGTGTGTGTGTGTGCGTCTGTGTGTCTGTTTGCCTGCTACAAAGAAAACAAATAGACTGTAATTAAAAAACTAGCAGAGCAGTGACAACTCAGCACAGTCAAAAGTTTCATCCTTAAAAATGACATTTGATCAAAATCTAGGGCTGTTAGCACCATAGCTAAAAAAACTGCTGCAAAATAATCTTATTTTTTTCTTTAAAGGATCAGTGTGTAACTCTGACACCTGGTGTTTAAAATGGATACTGCAGTCTAAATTCTGAACATTGTAGAGCTCTGTCTCTCTCCCCCCCCCCCCCTCCTCTCTAGAGTGGATGTTCACTCAGGTCACCATGTGGTGGACTCTGAAGCTTCAGTGTTTATCTAGCTCTGCATGGGTCTGTAAACCTTTCTGTGTTCTAACCTCTCTCCATTTTTCAAAAGCATCTCCAATATTGATCCTAGTTTGAGCACGTTTCTGCTCGTGGAGCTTATTAGAAACATGCAGAGGCTTTTTAGGTCGGGTACAATCACTTCTATCTGAACCACTTCTCTTGACCGCTTCCATCACTGCAACACCTGTTGACCTGATAACTGCTCTCATATCTGGCAAACCGAGGGGCGTCCAAAACGTGCAACTTTGAAAAGTTTAAGAATCACTGGTTTACATGATCATGCCATGAAAGAAAATGTTTTTTATGAGGTTTCCTTTTTAAAAGGATTATGTCCAATGAACTGCTGAAGTAATTTGAGTGTTCAGTTTTGCAGTAATTGAATTTACAGCAGCAGAAAAAAACAAAACCAGTCACTCTCTTGCAGCTTAGAAATTCAGAGCAGCGCAATGGAAGAAGAGGACGCTTTGAATTTGCCTCAGCACATTTGAACTGAAGCCGATTATAAAAACTAGCGAGCATTCTTACTAACATATCATGAACAGAGAAGAGTTCAGAAGTAAAGCAGCCAATAAAGAACGATGATGAAACTCACAATGCAGCAGAGAATCTGGAGGAGAGTCATGTGGCTTTGTTAGCGTTCAGCAGCAGGCAGATGGTCGTGAGCGCTCAGGAGCGACAGCAGATCCTCGTCAGAGAGGAGTCAAACAGCTGCTGCTGCTGACTGGAAACTGTCACATAACAAACACCTTAGCTCTGAGCTTCCACAACATGCTGCAGATTCTGGACTTCAACTTTTAAAATCGGTTGTCATATCCGGAGTGTTTTGTATTGATTGGTATACGACTGCTGCAAATTCTTTGTCTGTCCTATTTTCCCAAAAAGCTTATTTCAAGCTTTATATTGGTCATAAAGCTGAAATCACAACATCTAGCAGACACAACATTTCATCGTCTTCTCATTGTTTTTGAGTTTCTGTGGACTGTTCACTCACAGCCCCTGCTATGGGGTCCCTGTTTCTTGACTTTTGTCTGCACTAGTGGGGCTCCTGACGGGTACACTTTTCACTCACACACACACACACACACACACACACACACACACACACACACACACACACACACACACACACACACACACACACACACACACACACACACACACACACACACACACACACACACCCCTCATCCCCTCTGGAGATAAGGGGACTCTTTTCTTCACTCATTTTCAATAACATGTTAGATGTCCCATGTTTATCTCTAACTGCATCAGCTTGATTTGTTTTATTTCTCATTTTAGTTTTCTTGTGGTGTAAAGTGACATCTTCTCAATTGTTATGTTTACGTCGATTGTCCACATCCAGTTTAGTTACTTTGGCTTTGCAGAGTACCTGACTTGACTTTAGCTTTAAGCCACGCAAGTGTTTAAAAATCACAGCTACAATTGAGCGCCCCCTGCAGGTCACAGTAAGAATAACTTTTGCAAGAATGGTGTCATCTGTTATCACACAAACTTTCAGTCCATGCAAGCGACCGACATCCTGTGAGAGGACGAGAGAGTCAGCAGTCTGTCAAACCTGAGACACTCACAGAGTGTGTGTGTGTGTGTGTGTGTGTGTGTGTGTGTGTGTGTGGAGTAAATACAGTTTCAGATTCCTTGTTGTGTGCAGAGCTTCTGTCTGCTGGTGTGCTGTTAGGTGTTCATTTCTTTGTGTGTCTGTTCCTTCAGTGACTGCAGCAGTCTCAGGCTCCTGTTTACACGACAACCATTTCATCCAACAACGGCAACGATCTTTTTGAGCGCCTCAAAAACTGAAGGGTCCAAGAACGGGTCCCAGAGTGAATACTGCACCTTTGTAGTCCCCGTATAGACGGATGAAACGCTGTTCCTTCTTGAAACAGTGGCCTTACTCACCTAAGTATTACACTCCCAGTCAATGGAGAACAAACCATATTGGCATATTTTTGTAGGCCAACCCGGAAGTAGCATCGCCATGGGGTCTAATGAGAATTCTCCTGTGGGATTTTTG